>NW_028277040.1:20270000-20415000 GCF_059951505.1 Python bivittatus
CCAAAACTGAATCCAGCATGATTACGAACACTCCTACCTCTGAAGATGGACTGTATTCCGTGCTTTCCCCCTGCAAACAACGGCTAATCTTTGCAGAGGCTTTGAAGAGTCCAGAAGTGCCACTGATTCGAATGGGACATTTTTGAGGATGGCAGCCATGCAAGCCACTCCCGTGTATGCTTGCTCAGAGAACTGAAGTCCCTTCTTGGTGGGTCTTATACTCCAGGATGCCTACAAATGCTGAGGTGCAATGGGTTTCTCTACTGCACCCATTCAGAAGCCTCCATTCCTCTATTTATTCTCATATAGGACTACTGCCCTCAGAGGAAAAATGCCAGCAAAACAGCTGAAAGGCATAAATGGCAGAACCTTCCCTCGATGATTTGAACTTTCTTCTGTGATTATGCCGCCCTCTTTTATTGGATGGGATGCTGAATTTTCACAATCAGGAATCCTGTATTTGTGTGCGTGTGCAAGGACACATTTCACATGTCTTCAAAAGAGCACCACGTTATTACCTGGATCAGAAGCCTAGGCCTTGCTCAATTGGATGTTGATTAGTGGACATCTAGAGGTCCGTTTTAAGTATCTGTTCCAAAAGCATCCATTTCACTGGGGTGTCTACACCAAAAAATACCTGTATTCAGAGTTAAACGGTATCCTGAAGATCTGAAGATGTGAGGTGGTTTTCTGAAAGGAGATGAGGGACTATGAGAAAAGGATGTGATCTTTTCATGTCAAGACTAAGAATAGTCACCTGAAAGTTATTGACAGCATAGACAAATCTTGAAGTAGGTTTTTTTTTTCCAGATAGGATTTATTTTCAGTTAGGTATGCTTAGGACTGAAGTCTAAAGTACCTTAACTTGCATTTCTACATATAAACTACATTAGAAGTAAAATGGACTTGGCTCAAATATGATTATTTTATACACGCCTATTTTGCCTTCAGAATTTGTTGCTTCACAAAGTGGCTTGTAGGTGCAATCATAAAATATAATAATTACCCTCAAAGAAAAGGAAATACATCCAGATTAATAAAGTAACAGCATAACATTTCAGCATTAAAATGACTAAATACCAACAGGCATGGTTTCCTATAAAGCTATCCAAAGACTTACTGAAATAAAAATATTTTTTAAAGCTCTCCTAAAAGCCAACAAGATTTTTTCCCTAGAGAGAGGGTATTTCAGAGATATGAGGCCATTGCAAACAAGGTCCTGGCATTTATTTTTTAATATTTCTAATTGGTGGGGCCCTTCTGCTGTGTACGTAGGTTTACTTCTCCAAAGAACCCATTCAAAGCTATAGCACCTCAACCCTTCATGCCTATTCAGGAACTTCTCTCATTAAAGTTAGTGGGACTTGCTCCTGAGAAATAATCCATGCAAACCTGGGACGACAAGTTATTTCTACCTGTTGCCTGAGGATGAGGGGATTTGGTTCAAGATCTGGCAAGCCACAGGTTCCCCATCTCTGGAAAAGATGGCAGTCAAAATGTTAATTCCAGCATATTAGATTGGAAATGGAGCCTGTCTTACTTCAAGTTAGGTGTGCATTGTAGGAAATTCCTAAGAGGAATTCTTGTAGACTAGAACCCAAGGTTTTATTAAGGAGCCCAGCACCTCCTAAAGATAGAGTTGTGCTTCTGTCTCCTTGTCATTTTTTTTTTTACTTCGGAGCACCTCCCGGAAGCCCTTCCACCTTCTGCTTGAGGGGAGATGGTTGAGGACATTCTTTGATGGGCTCCCTTCTGCTGCATTCCTTCTGCCTTCCAAGGGCAGGGAGCCATCATTCTGAAAATAAATTGTGGGGATAAATTTGATTGAAATGAGCCTCTGTTTGGATAATGGCAAATTGGACCTGAGCATTCATGTTCCAATGGGATGAGGAGAATTATATGTCCACCATCACCTTGCCAGGAGATGCCTTGGCTGTTGGCTCCCACCCCAATGCGCCTTGAGGAAAACTCAAAAAGAAAGAGGGTGTGCCTCTTTAGGGTGAGGGGCTTCCTTTTGTCATTCTGAAGGCAGCAATCCTCTTTCTCTCTACCGGCTGTCCTCCTTGCTATGATTCCTCCCCCCGCCCCCATCCGTTTTATTTTAATAAAGTCATCCTCGGGCATTATTTACAAGCGCTTATAATTTACCTACGCTATTTGGCAAAGCAACCGGGGTGGGGGAGGCTGCGGGAGGGGGAAGGGTTGTAGAAAAGCAAGCGAATGAATAAAGACTTCATAACTGCTGGTAGAACAGACTGGCTCCTGTAATGAAGAAAAGATTTATGTCACGTTATTTCAAGCCCAAATAGCGGCAGCCTCTGTTTGTCTCGGCCCAGCGCTTCTATTTAAATGTTACTTTCATATATTATGTGGCATTAATTTAACTATAGCTCATTAAGGCAGAATGAAATGGTTAAATTAACTTATCAACCCATAATGATGATGAATGAGGTATTAATTCAGATACAAGCTGGGCAATTTGCAAGTTTACGCATTCTGATGGTTCTCAAATAACATTTTGAATAGCGGGTCAGCGCCTCAATCAATTACATAAGCATGTAAAGTCGGTCCCTCGGAAAAAAAAAAGAAGAGAGCCCTTTTCATGCATATGCATTAAAACATGTTCGCAATTACGCTCGGAAATTGCCTTCATTGGATTAAGCAGCAGGTTTGGACGCGGGTTCTGGGCTCTCTCCCTGCACTTCATATTAAAGCGCCGTTATGGCTGCAAAAGAGCCAAGGAGGGGAGGGGAGGGGAGGGGGAGGCCTTGGTGAAGAACAGCCGTGTTTACCCAAAGCGAAGGGAAGGCGCAAAGACGTGCCAGACCTTTGGAAGGGCAGCCGTACGGTCCCCACGCCAGCGGGGCTGCTGGCTTTTCACTGAGCTGGATTCACTTTCCGCTCAGGACACAGGAGGAGGGCTGGCAGCGACCAGCCCCGCCTCGCACAGGGCACGACTTGTGGAACCCCACGGTCGCTTTACCTTGGGATCCACAAACATCCCACGGAGGCCTGGAGAGCCCCGGTGATCTGATCCACCCTCCCCACAACTGATCCAGCCAGCCCCTCCTTCTCCTCTTTTCCCACGTAAGCTGTTCAACCTCACTGCTTTGGGGTGGGGGGTGGGGTGGGGGCTCCAGTCTCACCTGGGAAAGCTGATTCCGCTGAGGCACCAGTCTGGCTTTGAGGTAAAAAGCCCACCGACTGGGTCCTGAGGACTTCTGGATGGCCCAACAGGTGGCGGGCCTCAGCCACCTCCCCTGCTCTTGAAAAAGCGAGGCAGCAGAGGGAGGCTGGGGAGGGAGATGATCAGGAAACCCCGGGGCCGGAGACCGGACTGGGAAGGCCTAGGAGCCTGGGAAGCAGGCAGTCGCATGCCACCACATACCGTTGCCCCTTCCATACCATACGTGAAAGTGGCATGGGCATCGGGTGGGTCTGCAGGGAGCCTTTTCTTTTCCTCTTAGCCCAACAGGCTTGACCGTCATTTTCAACACAGCCTGTTGTTGTGCAGAATCAGAGACGTGGTTGCTGCTGGGCTCACAGCCCTGCACTGCCCAGTCAATTCTCCAAGGAAAGCAGATGGAGGAGTGCAGCTGCTGAAAACACAAGGCACTCAATTACAAAACTCGCTGCCAAAGCCGGGCAGCCTTAGAGGATGCTTCCCGAGCACTGATCAGCTGCAACCCCCAAGCCATGCCCACCGCTGCCGGTCTGCCAGTGGGAAAGGGGCCACCAAAGGAAGGACGCCTTGCCAGGACTCTCCTGCAGCAAAGGTTCATGGGAGATCCAACAGTCTGGAGAAAGGGAGGTGGGGATCTCTATCCCCTCTCCCCCCCCGCCCCCTGAATGGCTTCCCTCCTCCCCCCCACAAGCTTCTGTGCTGCCAGATCCAAAAATAAAGAATTATGTCTGGGTTATTGGCTGTGTGAGCTAAAAGTGTCCTGTCATGTGAAGGCAGACTGACAATCAGTGCTTGAACTGGGGGGGTGGGGGTGCAAATTGGTCACCTTATGCTTTTGTCCACTGAGCAACTGTTTTAAAATGTCTGTGTGTGTGTGTGTGGGGGGTTAATTTGGTTAAAATGGGGAAGAATTGCAGAATGGGTCTTGTGGATTTAATTAGCGCCCTCCCCATTCAAACCCCATAGGCCAAACCTCCAAATGTCACCAACCAAGCACCTTTCATTAGAAACCATACCGCGTCTGATGCACTGCCCCCAGTTCTGCTGACAAAAAGCTAGTGTAGACATTGGCAGAGTGAATTCATAGGCCAGACTCCCTCAGCTGGTTCTCACAGGATAGGTTAGATTTGGGCTACAACTGTCATTGTCTTCACAATAAGAGCTGTAGTCCCAGTCGGACTGGGATGAGTATCTCTGGATTGTAAAGTGCTGAGTAAAGCTTTGCAGCTGCAGTTTGGCTATTTTCCTGGAATCCACTGCCAGCAAAAATTTTGCATGCTAATTCGGAGCCCAGACTGTTCTTCTAACCGGCCTCTGCTCCCAGATGCCATGAAGGCAAGCGTGGGTTGGCCGGGTATCTGCAAATGAGAATATTAAGAGTAAGGGCAAGTTTTCTCTCTGTATGACTCCTACTTAAAAGAAGGGTCATTCAGCAGCGTGGACTCAGGCTGTGTGATCTATGTACATTTAAGTTCTTGCATTATGATCCCGGTCTTTCTAAGTTCCTAGTGGTTCCCAAAGAGATGGGCAAAAACAATAGAGTGGAAGGACAGCTAACTTCTTTTTGCTTCTTTGCAGAATCCGTTCATTGGTTTTGATTTCTTACCCAAAACCTACCCCCTTTAGTTTCTGTTTTAGGAAACACCATAGAAGTTAGAGATACGATTCTTTCTAAGGTATCTGTCCAGCTTAGTGGGGAAGAGTTTTTAGCTACACCCTTCAGTTTCTCTTGAGGTGATCACACACAGACACATAAACCAGCTGACCTCCAGATCGACTCAGGGGCAAGTCCCATCCTTCTCGCCCAAGCAGAATTGCAAAAAAAAAAAAAGGGGAGGGGAGTAGAATGCCAACAGAATCATAGCACCTTTACTCCAAACCAGCAAAAAGACTTGATTCCAAAGGAACTTCTGAGCCAAAGGAGAAATACCCAGTGTAACTGCTTCATGCATCCTTTTTTGTTTTTTCTGCCAGTTCTCATTGAAAAGTAGGAAGAGGCGATTTAAGGTTATCCAGAGGTGCCTTTTTTTATAAAGCACTGGTGACTGTTGACATTTACAAGCCATCTTGGAAGAGGAAAACCTCTTGAGTTCAAATAAACCAGAAGGGGAAAAAAAATACTTTGTCCCTCTGTGAAGTTAATTTTTCTTTTCTTCACTGAACACCCTCAGTCTTGGTTAAACCAGCTGCCACTGAGGGAATGTGCCTCCCCTCTCCATCCGGTTATCTGTGTATTCTTTTTGAAGCAGGAATGCTCGCTCTATCTAGTGAGGGATGCTGGATCACAATAATCGAGTGCACAGGTCCATAGTGATTCCCATCCTGTCTGGCTCTGAAGCTAAGCAGAGTTGGCCTTACTTAGTGTTTGGATGGATTCTGCTAGGAAGGTCTAGGAACAGTAGTTAAAAAGGAGTAAAAAAGTCAATGGCAATTTTTTTCCTACTGTTGCATGGATGCTCTCTCAGGTCACTAGAAGTTGAGCTTGATTTGAAAGAAAGCCACCCTTTTGTAGGTGTTGTTAAAGCAATGGGACTTCCCCCCTGCAAGAACTGTTCTACCTCCAAATTCTGAATTGACTGTGGAGTTGCTCTCCAGTAGACTTTGCATGATGGTGGGGTTGCTTCAGCTTCAAGACTGATTGAATGGATGGACTCTGTGGCCTTAAGAGCAGCCAATTTTCTCTTTTCTTCACTCCTTGGGGTGTGTCTGGGGGGCTTGGTTTATTTAAAAGTGACAGCACTCGAAGCTTCCAGAAGGCATGGCCCTGTTCAGGAATCTCTCTGTTCTTCTTCACATGGGAGTCTGATCTTTGCTTCTTGTCCACATCAGAGTGGTGGCAAAGACAGAGCTGAGGGGTAATGGGGAAAGCCCCAGATGCATGACCTTGACCTCCTAGCAGAGAAAGCAGGAAGGAGAGTAGCAGTGCCAGGAGGAAGGCAACGTAGGAGGCAACTAATTCAGTGGAACTGTCCTGCAGATTTCAAAGAAGGTTTGGCTCCTGGGTTGGGTGGCTTTCCCCAGAATGATGTCTTGTGTTTCCAAGCATGGTGTTTTGGTTTCTGAGGCAGTGACCCAAAGACAGCAGCTGTTCCTGAGGTCTGACTTCTCTTTGGAGTGAGGAGCCAAGGATCTAGAAGTCTCTTTCCACCAATGCTTCATTGGCCATCAGTCAGGATTTAAAGGCACTCTTGAGTTAAAATTTTGAAAGGGGAGCCTTCCATGATATTGAAGAGATTCCTGATTAGTTATCACATGCAGACCATAAATGATGGGAGTCCAACACCTCTGCAGGACTCCAGTTTGGAGAAAGCTGTATTAAATGATCTGAACAGAAAGTCCGTTGAATTATTTGCTGTCTAAATTATGCTTACAAATGGGATTTCGTAAAATCATGGGAATAGGTGGGAAGTATTCAGTTTACTGTTGGGGATTTTATCCTCACCATCCTCTTTCAGAACATTCTCTTGGCACTGAATAACCCTTCATTGGTTGTGTTCACACAAGGTAATCCTCAGTTTGCTTAACAAGGGTTTACTAAATAAACAAGTGGCTTAACAACAAAATAAGCCATAAAGTATGGTTTGCAAATTTCAGTTGCTGGGCACATTAGCATATATGTTAAAGTCAGTAACTTTTGGTGGTTCTCAGACAGCTGAGTACAACATACCACATATACTTACATACAAACTGTGTGTGTTTTTTTCTTGAGGCCCTTATTTTAACACTTCAGTCTCCTTTGATTGGTGGGAACCACATTAAATTGGATTGCAGAATACAAGGAATCACAAGTATGTGTGATTAAGTCATGGCTACTGTTCTATAAGAACCCCAAACCTTGAAGTGGGTAAGCATGTAGTGTGACCACAATCACTTTGTGTCTGATGCAGAAATGCTTTCTCCATGTTAAAATAAATCTGTGGGTAAGGCAGGTGAGAAATGCTGAAGGGAAGGCCCTGGACTTTTGATTGGATTTTTAAGTGCAATGGGAGCAAGGGAATTACTGGGACACGAGCAGGTGGCTAACGAGGACCCGAGGACCCGTTGGCTAGTTTCGAGGACCTCCTCTGGTTAGATGGTCATTCTGCTTTGAGGAGCTTCTTTTTTTCTTTCGCTTCTAGAGGAAAATATTGAGTTTGTGGGGAAAAATATATATCCAGAAGTAAAGGCTGTGAACTTGGACCCAGAATTTTAATACCCCGATTAATGAATGTGGAGGACAGAGGGTTTCACAGCATATCAAAGCAGATGTGCATAGCTGCAACTTCTTCAAATGTACAGTGCCACGAGGATGAGGATGATAGTGAAGATGTCTCAAGAGCTTTCTTCGCTGATGATGTGTATGCTTGGGTCACACAGCTAACAAATGGTTTATATGGTGTCTGTATTATGCTTTCTCTAAGATTTTAAACTGATTTTTAAAATTTATTACAGTATAATCTTATCCCTGTCTTCTGCTTCTTCTCACAATTTTCACTATCCATTGGGGCTTGTTCCTAGGCAAGTGGGTTGAGTCGAAGAATGCAATCCTATGCAATAGCCTTCTCCAAGTAGGTGAATGTGCACACCCTTTCAGATGATTACATGGAAGGCAGTCTGACAATGTAATTAATTCCCAACATCCCCACCAACTGCCTTGCCTTTTAGGTACTCTGACTGTGGAACCAAACTTGTAGGCACTACACATTTTCTGGGAGTAAGCTCCACTGAACTCAATGGGACTTCTGAGTAGGCTTAGTATGCCACAGTGATAGCTTTAAGGTCTTTGAGGGTGAATCAAATAAACAATACCAGTACTAATGGGCCTTCTGACCATTCCTTTTTGAGAAAAAGAGGCTGATGAACCTGATGTTGGTGAGAAGTAAAACACTCCGCTTCGTTGCCTACTGATGTGAAGGCAGAGGGAGACAGCGGAAAATAAGTTGTTTTTTTTTTTAAACCCTCCCGGAGAACGGAAGTCCTCGAAGAGAACGGACCGGACCGGACCGGACCGAATGCTGTTCGCAGAATGTGACTGGTTCGAACTTTAGCCCTGTTTCCACAAACTTGGTGAAATTCAGGGGCATTTTATTGCCAGCACTATTTGGCGAGCGCAGTTCATTGCGAAGCGCCTTGTCAGCTCTCGGCGCTTCTTTGCGTCCAGGAGTTTCCTTGCAACTTCGGGCTCCCCCCCCCCCCTTCCAGACGACTGCGACTGCACGCGCCGGGATCACTCGATCGGAACACGGACTACCCTCGCGGGGAGGCGTTCCGTCCCTTATGCAAACGTCGCTTACCGAACTGTGCCGCCCACACGGCTGCCTCCCTCACACTGCTACCTAGCAGATGGGATGGATTACAAGTCCCATCAGGCCGTGCTATTGGGGGTGGGAATTGCAGTCCAGATTAGCTAGAAAGCTGCAGGATGAGGTAGGGAAGGGACCAAGCGGAGGGCCTGGTTGCCTGATGCCTCAACTCCGGCGCTCACGGAGATAGGAGACAAAGCGGAGAAGCAACCACTCCACCGACGCAAAAGCTCCCCGCCAGCGACTACGACCACAGTCTGGTGCTCTCCCTGCCACGTACAACTCTTCTTCCTGCCTCCGCTATTTCTGCCCCCCCCCCTCTTACTCCGTCGCATAAATCAGTGCTTAATGATGCCGCTCGCGAGGGTTTTCTCTGAGATTTTGCAGCTCGAGCTAAATGCAGAATAACAATTCGGAAGAAGAATTACCTCAGTTCACCTTGCGCCGACAAGGGCGATTTTGACAGGCCCCACAGGACTCACCTGGGGATTCAGAGGAGGAGGAGGAGGAGGAGGAGGAGGAGGAGGAGGAGGAGGAAGAAAAGAACTCCTGAACTGCTACCTGTAAAATAGCGTAGCCGAACTGGACGATCTGTGCACGTCTACTCAGGAGGGGAAAGTAAGCGCCGCGCAGTTCAGTGGAGCTTCCTGTCAAATGAATATATTACAGAGGGTTGAAGTTTCGAGGCGAGATTCAGGGGGGAAAAAAATCAGTAGGGGTTTCCGGCAGAGATGTGGGTGCAAGAATGGAGTTTAGTAGGAGACATGCAATGGAGGATTGTCTGCACTACAAACTCATAGACCACTCGGAAGTCGCACTTAGTAGGGTTATCATAGGGTTATTCAGTCCAACATTTTGGGTGTTTGGAACTCACTCAGCCACAAACTATAAGAGCGAGGCTAAAATGGCTACTGAGGGGTCCAGTGTGCCGCGTGAGCACAACTCCCGGACCATTTTAGGGACGCTGCTATTTTCTTAACCCTCTCTGCAATGTAGTGGACAGTCTTAAAGGACTGACGCTTTGAATAGTCTGAATAGATTTTAGGAATGGCCTAACATTACCTTTGCTCATTAAATTGGGGGTGGGGGAGAACTATTTATAACCCCCATTGGTGGGATTCGTTCATCGATTCATTCAGTATGGATGTAAATTGTGGCGGGGTGCTTGGGCCCATGTGCGAAAGGGTGGCGGTCTATCTTCTCGTCATTGTGATGAACAATGGAGATGCGTCCTTTCGACACCCGTGATTGCATTCCGGAGCCCCCTATTCTTGATCTGCGGGTGCAATCCATAAAGGCCTCCTTTGGAATATTTTCACTGATCGCAAAGGATCCCCCAAAGCAGACGAGATGTGGGCTGCCGCCTGTGTCCAGGGACCCGGTGGCTCTCATTAAATATCCTTAAGACAGCGCTTGAACTGAAAGTGCTGGGCCCTTTGTTTCAATATCTGAATGGGCTGATTATCTTGCTTAAAAGCGAGGGATTTCGCGAAATGGAAGCCTAAGAGCATTTTCTTTTAAAGCGTAAAACTCGATTCACATACGGGATTCAGTGGGAAGGCAGGCAGTTAGTAAGGGAAGGCTAGCAAATGGAAACACGTGTAGTTTTCAAGCTTGCCACTCTGCCCTCTCACCCACTTCTTTCGCATCAACCCCCCACGGAATTGAGTGGGGATGAATTCCAAGAAACTCTGCCGAGAATCGGGAGTGAAATCTAAACTTCACCAAAAAGAATTAGGCTCTTCCGTCCAGTTCCAAATAAACGTGGCTCAGATCGGTGAATGCTTCTGTTAAAAATCAGCGGGAGTGGCTACAATTAAAAACCAAGGAATTAACCGGCTCGTGAGTTCGACTCTTAAGAATGTTTTCCAGTGTAATTATCTATTTCCAGCCCTTAATGATCGCGTTGATTTTTTCGGACCTCCTTCTAATGGTTAGGAGGGAGGCCAAATATTGGTTCCCGCAAACTACCTTTAGACGGTACTTGGCGAGCAACCAAAGTCAGTCCAGCTGCAGCTTCTGTATGTGTGTGCGTGTGTGTGTTAAGTTTGCTTCCTCCTTCTCTCTTGTCGTTTTCTAACCTTCCCAACCGCAGAACTCAATTATAAGAGCTTTGATTACAACAATATATCTTTACAGCCCTCCAAATGCGCGGATGTCAAGGGTAATGCTTTAAAAAGGAGGCAGGGCGCAGCCATTTGTATACGAGAGAGCTGACAGCTCTTTGATGGCGAAAATGATGCTCGCGCCACTTGGCCGCCAAGGCAGGGACGCGCCGAAGGCAGGACGATTACGTCATTCCTGCTTAGAGAAAGGCGGCGGGGAAGAAGCCTCAGGCCGCGGCAGGGGGGAGCGGCGGGGGTCGGGGCAGCGCCCGAAGCCGCAGGGTTTACCTTCGCGTTTAGGATTTCCCTCCTCGCCCCACCAATTTCAAAAGGTGCCGGGGGGGTGGGGGGGACACAAACAAACTACTGAACCTGATCAGTGGAGCAGTTAGATGACTTTAAGGTCTGGACTTAGCCTCTGCAATAGATGGCCACATGTATCACTTAAAATAGGACAAGCTGGCCCAGTGGGCCCCAAACCTGTGTCCCAAAGCCTTTCCCGGGTAGCGCCTTTAATCTTTCCTCGGTGGAAGTAAGCCTAGGGGGACTCCTTATGCCTGACGGGTGGTGAGCGCTATCCTCATGGGCACAGATCCCGTCCAATAGAGTAGGGCTCATTTTGGAGCCATGAAGGCGGTCAGAGCAGAGCCTGTGGGATGAGCTGGCCTTCGGCTCCCTGCTTCCAATAACCAGCCTGGCTGAGAATTCCAGGGTTGAAGGCTACACCATCTCAAGGGGACCCGATTAGGAAAGACTGGGTTTTACCTTCAGGTTGTATATCTGTCTAAGATCCCAGGGCGGTGAAAGTTTATTTGCTTTTTGCAGGGGTTTGTTGCAGGGGCATTTGTTGGGATGTGTGTGTCAGAAAAATCAGGATGGGGGTCATAACCATGTGCATGTAAAAATAAGGCAGGGTTTTGACTGTGCAATCACAACTACCATCTAGACTTTTTTGACCCTCCTTGTGGATGCCCCTGGGCACCTGCGTTTCCTGATCAGTAATTCCATTGCTTTCTGCTTTACATGTCACTGAGAATGTTTAAGAAATTTAAAACAATCTTACTGAACATAGGCCAAGAAAAAGATCAGCCTGTGCTTTCCTATGAAGCCCTTGCATACAGTAAGGCAGTGTTTCCCAACCTATTGCTCTGGAAATGCTGGATCGCAGATTGTGCCATCCCAAACACTCTGGTCTTCCCCAAGTCTCCTGGGCGGGTTGGGCTGCAAGTCTCCTCTTCTGCGCCAGCAGCAGGGACAAGGGCGGACTGCACAGAGATGCTTAGAACCTTAGTCCAGCATATCAGGAGAGCAACAGGTAGCGGAAAAGTGGATTTGAAGCATCATGTGGGACCGTCAGAACATTACATAATGTCCACTTGATTCTACTGCTTATCTTTCTCCCATAAACAATAACAGAGCTAGCAACTGAGACTAAGTGGCCTTGATGGATGGGCACTGTAGTACAGCACCTCTGGGGATGGTAATTTGGGGAAGCCACAGGAGAATGGTGCAATTGGTCTGGGCAGCAGGTTGTTCTTCTGGACTTTAAGTGACCAAATTAGACAAGCATGTATTTGTGATGCCATTTCCCACTAACTCTGGAACTCCATCAAAAAGAACACAGGCTTCCCCCCCCCCCCCAACTATGGACATTTCATTGCTTTTTTCCTACCCTCAGGTGAGAGTAAAACCTCAGTGACATCAACAGCAAGATGCAATCCAAGGCACTGGTAGAAATTCTCCTGTAGCTGCTCTCCAGAACAACTGCAGGATCCAAAGCATCACACTGTTGTAATGCAAGCTCCACCCTTTCATACATGCATATGGTGTCACAAGGCATGTTCAAAAGTGGCAGAGTGTGCACTGTCATAATGTGATAGTGCTTTCCTCATTTGCCCCCTTGACACACCCCTCCCAGACACCTGTGTAACCTGTTTCCCTGAACTTTCTGTGCAAACTATTTCAACTTTGTCTGAAAAGCGTTATCTACTACAGTGAGGAGCAAAGATCCCTGCCTTCTCCCCACGCCTCTGGAAAGAGTTGTGCCACAAAGTTATGGTGTTGCTGGAAGGTAACTGAGCTGGAACTCAAGGAAAAAGAGAATTTGTTCCCTAGAATCATATCCTCCTTTGAGCCTTCCTCCATCTGCAGATAACGATGAGACAAAACTGTCCTGATAACTTTTTTCCTGTTGTGTCGTGTCCCCATGATCTTGCTTTCTTCTCATCCCTAGTCCATATGTGAGACAGCCTGAAGTTCTGTACTGATGTTAAAGTAGAATTTCCCCCTTTTCCAACACAATCCAAGGATAACCTCAAGATGTAAGAACTCTGCTAGATTTTGTCATCCATTATCTTGGAGAGAAATCAAGTGATTGGCAGGGACTTGGAATAGGGCTTGGTATTAGGGACAAACAATTCACTGTTTGGCACTGTTTTCTGCTATCTCAGGGAAAAGTGGTTAGCACTTCAACTCAAGAGGGAAAAAAGGACACAGAGGTTCCTTGGCTTTGCTGAGGATCACTAGGCCTCTTTCAAAAAGCTTGGAAGGCCCAGCCAGCTCTCAGGGGGATCTATAATCTATAATCTAAAGCTTCTTTTTCAAGCTGAGAGTGGGGTAAGTGTATTCTCAAGGCCACAGCAATTAGGGCTAGGCAATCTTAGATGCCGCTCTTTTTAAGAGTGATGAAGAAAGTGACAGTATATTATTTATTATTTTTTATTCTTGTCTTTCCCTGTGAGCTCAGGATGGCAACTCCTCCCACTGTATCCCCACAACAGTCCTGTGAGCTGGGCTGGGGTGGGCTGAGAGAGCGTAATCGGCCCAAAGTCACCAGGTGAGTTTCATGGTGGAGGGAGGACTTGAATTGGGTCTTAAAATCCAGCATTTACCTGCTCTCTGTTTCCTCTCCAATGAGCTTGCAAGTCTTTCCAAACTAAGGCTCTCCAGATGGTTTGGATTACAATTCCTGATAGCTCCTGTGAGTATGGCAAAAGTTCAGAAATATGGAAGTTGGGGTCTGTAGAATCTGGAAGATGCCACATTAATTTAGATGTGCTCTCCCTGACCCCCACTGAATCTTGTTAAAAAAGTTCTAGAATCTCTCCTTGAAGTTTTCCTGATCAGTCCCTCCTTAAGAGCAGAGGACAGAAGGCATTTGTACATACTCAGAGACTTTCTTCTGCTGTTCTGAGGATGCCACTTCCATTAACTGTTGAACCCATTTATAGTCCTCTTTTCTAGGAAATTCAGTGGAATTGATATTCAACCATGTAACTGAATTAATTAAATGCAACTTATCTTCAGGACTTGGTTAGCTTATAGTTAACTAAATCCTAGTTAGTTAATTGACCCATTTTCTGAATTCACACCACCTATTCAACCACATTAGGCTAAAATGTAGTTGGCTTCTTTGCTGCTCAGCCCTCCAATCAGCCAACCATATTTGAGCCTCATGGGAAATGGGTCTTCAGGTAAGTATGGGCTAGAAGAGGAAAGCAGAGCTTAACTTTGCTGAATACAAAGAGACTTGGTGCCAAGGCTTCTGTCATAGAAATGAGCTGTTTAAGTCAGTTTGTTGGTTAAGCACAACCCCCCTGGATGATCCTTGTATCTGTTCCTTGATGAAGCAATGCTTGAACGAATGCCTTGTCTTTTCAGAGATGTTCTGTGGCCCCTTAATTGAGCACTTTGCTTTCTGGGCTCACAGACCTTGATCAGCTGGCAACAACACCATTTTCTTCTCCTTAATGGCTTTTTGATTTTTAGGAGAAAGGAACCATTTGGGGGTGGCAGAGCAAGGAGGAAAATAGCCTGGATCTTCCTGAACCAGACATACTGCTACCTGCACTAGGAGGTCTGAGTTGCATCATTCCAGCAATGAAGCTGCTCTGGAAGGGTGTCCATTGCACACTTCCCTTCTGGGTAGACACATTTCTGGGATGAAGAAAGCACAAAGTGGGAAAGCACTAAATAGCTACAGAGAGCAACTTTATTGGACTTGCATCCAAATGTTTTCCATATTTCTGCTTGTTTTCTCTGAAGGAAGCACTACTGTGGAATAAGCCTTGAATATTGGCTAGGGGTCTGGAAATCTCTGGAAATCTCACTTGGGGATTATTTTTAACAGGACATGGTTCAGATTTGTATATACTGAGTGAACATGCGTGAAATGCATTCAAACCAGTTCACTTGCAATCCACTGTCAGTCCTGCTGAAATTAATTGGACATCTGGCTTAGCATGTTAAAGAACAGGCTGTTAACTGACATTCTCAGTTGATTTCAATGGGCTGCAAGGATTTTGGTTTAGGGTATTCATCGGTAATCACTCTGGGAACTGGGGTGAAAACCTGATTTCTTTCACTTGCTCTTGTATGAATGTTGGCACTGGGCTGAAATAATCCGGTTAAAAATACACCTGCCTTTTCCCAATGTGTCACCATAAATCAGCCAGACTTCAGAAAGCTAATGGGCACCCAAGACAAATGAGGGTGCACTTTTGCTCCTACCTCCTTGTTTTTTTCCCCCTCCCCTCTTTCCCTTTTAATTCAGACCCTGAATTGTGGTTTCCAAGCTCATTTGGCAGCATCAATTCAATTCCCAGAGAGAGAGAGGAGGTGCCAGATCTAGGGAAGAAGATGGTAAAAACTGCAGTCTCAAGGAAATGGAAAGGCAGGAAGAAGATGAGAAATTTGAGAAGCAGAAGGACAGAGATCCATTTCCTGTGTGGATTTATTAGCATCTCTCTGTCTTTTGCTGAGTAAAAAGTCAACACATAGAAGAAGGGAAAGGAGGGAAGTGGGGGGCAGGGGGGGAAGGGAGAAGAAAAACTGTTCTGTATTAACAGTAAGTTGGCCTTCCAGAGAATCCCAAATGTTCTCTAGAAGAAATGCCTTTTGTTGATTAACCAAAGTTTGCTGCATGATAAACTCCTAAGCAAATCACATTTATGTAAATTCAGGTAGTTTGGAGATTTAAGGCCTTTTGGGACCCAGGACCTGGCCCCACCAAACTACCTAGATTGAAGCTCACATAGGAGCCTTCTCCTTTCAGTGGCCAATTACTTCTCAACATTTATTGCTCCTTCTTGTGATCAAAACAATGAAATTGAACTTGTGTCTTCTAGTTAAGAATGAAAGCCTACTTTTATCTGCATAACTTTGTCACATTTTGAACTTTCACGACTTTGAACACCACTCTCTCAGCTCAACTCAACTCACAGAATTGTTACAAGAGCAAATTGCAGTGGCTGTACTACCCTAGAGATAGTCAACTGCAAAACCACTTCCATATTCATGTCAAGAAAACTGAACTGCGCAGTTGTATTCATAAAGATGAAGTCACCATGAATTGAACTCAGCTAGGAGGGTTTGAGAGCTAGTCTGGTGTAGCGGTTAAAAGTGGTGGCTTAGAAGCTGGGAGACTGTGAGTTCTAGTCCTGGCTTAGTCAAAGAAGCCAACTGGGGAATATTGGGCCAGTCACTCTTTCTCTCAGCCCTAGGAAGAAGGTACCTCCAAAAAATGTGGGGTCCTTGGTGCTCTCTGAGCTTGGTTGTTTGCTTGCAGACGTTTCATTACCCAACTAGGTAACATCAGTGCCCTAACCAGTGCACTAACTCGGTAATGAAATGTCTGCAAGCAAACAACCAAGCTCAGAGAGCACCAAGGATTCCACAGTTCAACCCAGAGCTACAGATATTCTCTTCTATTGGGACTTCCAAAAATGTTGCCAAGAAAAGTGTATGGACTTGTTTCTGTAGTCACCAGGAATCAAGACTGAATCCATGGACCATAATAACAGCAGCAGCAAGAACAACAAAGGAGAGTTCACTGTCCCTTTTCATAGATGATTACCACACGACCCAACCTGTTGCCTGATTTTTTACAACTGGCTTGTGCCTGCTATTCTTTACCATGATCTATCAGATCAGTGTTTCTCAAATTGTGGTCTGAGAACTCTTGGGGGTCCCTCAAGACCCTCTCAGGAGTCTGCAAAATCAAAATTATTTGCCAAACTATGTTGAAATATGACACAATATTAAAATCCCATCAAACAATTGTGAGAAGCAGTAGTGGCAGTGTATGCTTCAATTTTAATTTTTAATACAGTAAATATAAATAATATAACCCATACAAGCAAAAGCTCTTGTGGGGTCCTCCATAGTTTTTAACAGTGGGAAGGGGTCCTGAGAGAAAAAAGTTTAAGAAGCACTATATTAGATGAACCCAGTCTTCGGAATTTGCACCACCATAAACTAACCGCCCATAGTGAGTTAGAATGAAACACGGCTGTTTTCTTTTTGGTTTAATGTGTCATGCACACCTAACAATAAGAGCTATCTTGTGGGGAAATATGTTTGCTTCCATTTCACCCATGTGGTTACTAGATAATTAAGTCACACCTCAGAATCAATACTAATTAAAGAAAAATCACAGATAAGTAACGCTTCCTATTTAATTATCAAAAAGCCATCACTTTCTAGTATAGACAGAACAGAGCAGCATGTTCTAGTCTGCTTCTAGTACTCTAATTCTGGCACCAGTTGATGAATTATAATCTCTGGATTTTGTACTCCAGTTGCAATCCATGCATCACTCTAAATGAAAAGTTAGAGTTGACTATGAGTACACTGGAATGGTTAAAGGTATTCAGGATACAGGTAGTCCTCGTTTAGCGAGAGCATTGTTTAGTGACTGTTAGCAGTTACAACGGTGATGCAAAAGTAAAAAGTCTGTGACTTTCGCAGGTCTGTAAAGCAGAGGAAAGCTGCAGTAAAATCGTAAGGACAGTCATGGTTTCACTTGGTGACCACTTTGCTTAATGACTGAGTTGCTGGTCCCAGTTGTGATTGCCAAACAAGGACTACCTGTAATCTAGTTGGCTTCAGTATTCTTGAAAGCATTTCTCCTCGTTTTGTATAACATTTATTATGCCTCTAACAACAAATGCTGGTAATGCCATATCAAAGAAGGAACATTTTACCACTTGTGGTTATGTAAAAACACTCAGAAATACTGGAAAAAAATACATCAGCTTATTCAAAAAAATCCTAAAAATAAGATTTGAACTGAAACCACAGATATTTTATTAGGTATACTGTAATTCCAGAAAACATAAATGAAAAATATTGCAGTTTACTAAGATATATGTTGATGGCTGCAAGAACAAACTTGTCTCAAGACTGGAAAAGAGAAACTTTGCTGAAGGTATTAGATTGGGAGATTAAAATTGGAGACTATGCTGCAAAAGCCTAATAATATATCCATAATAGAAGTTTAGCCAAATTCAGTTAGAAATGGCTCTTGCAACACAGCAAGGCAAATTTAGACATTTGGCATATGGTTTCTAGGACTTAAGCAGAAACCAGCAACAATCTTTACCATTCAGTGTAGAGATCCAAATTGCAGTCAGGAGTTGGGGACACAAATGGAAGGGAAGGGAGAACATGTTATTGGAAAGTCTTTTCATAATTCATTTAATTTATATTCAGTAGCTATTCTTCTTTTTCTTTTTCTCTTTTGTATTTCACTACTCCAACAAGAATAAATATCAGAAACTAGAAAAAATATGACTCTGTATATTATCTTGAGTTTCATGAAGGGTAAAAGGTGAGTTACCACCACCATCATAAACGAGTTGATAAATAATTCTTCTACAGATTTGCATCTATTTCTCACTCTCTGGAGGGTATGGAAATAGAATATTGAACGTAAGGGTTGCAGGGCTCCTTGGAGATCAAGTCCAACCCTCTGCCCAATACAGGAGGCTGCTACTGTAGTATAGCATCCTTGACAGATGGCCACCCAGAATACTTCCATTGAAGAAGAATCCACCACTGCTTCCTGAGCCAGCCTGTTCATGGCTGAACAATCCATATAGGTAGGAGATTTCCTGATATCCAACATAAATCTATTTCCTTTTCATTTAAAGCCAATGTTTCTTGTCCTGTCTTCTGGAACAACTCTGAACAATGACTCTGTGCAGTATTTTCTTCTCCAGGCTAAATACATATAAAGCCTTCAGGTTTAGGCATTATTAAGCATACAGTATATCAAAACCAAGGAAAGTTCTCCATAGTTCTTTTTCCCAGGCTCCTTATTATATCGGTTTTGGGCCTATTCCAATTTGTCAGTATCCTTCCTACAGAACAGTGCTCAGAGCTGGATATAACATGCTTGGTGAGATCTGCTCAGAACAGAACAGAGAGGAACAATGACCTCTCGATCATGAAACTATACCTCTGTTGATGCAGCTGCATCACGCTATTGGCTCATGTTCAGTCTGCAGTTCACCAAAATACCCATTTCCTTTTCATCTGTACTATTGTCCAGTATGGTCCTTCCTTCTTATACTCATGCCTTTGATATTTTTACCCAAATGTAGGACACTGCATTTGTCCCTGCTGAAATCCATCTTACTTGTTTTTGTCCAAACTTACAGTTCGTCAAGATCCTCCTGAAAATATGCAGTCCTATTTGGTATCACTTCTGTCTTTGGTCATCTGCAAATGTCATAACCATATTTTCTAAATCCTCACCCAAGTCATGTATAAATATAGTGAACAGCAGAGGGCCGAGCCCTGTGGTGTATCAGACAACACCTCCCTTCAACTTGAAGCTGTTGGGTGTGATGGTTTTACCAACCCTGTACTCATATAATGCTAGCGTAGTCCAGCCCACATTAGGCCATCTTCTCTATAGTATTTCGTGGGAGATTTCATTAAATGCTTTGTTGAAGTCAAGGTACACTATTATTACCACATTCCCATGGTCAGTGAAACTGACCACTCTATTAAAACAGCAATTTAGGTTGATTTATTGGGAGTTATTCTTGATAAATCCAAGCTGGCTCCTGTTCTAAATGTTCACAAATCAACAGCTTAATGATTTGTTACAGAGTTTTGCCCAGTATTGATATTAAACTGACCAGCCTATAGTTATCCAGGTCTTCTTTCCTCCTCTTTTTTGAAGATAGGGACATTTGCCTTTCTTCAGTCCTCTGGCACAATGCCCATCCTCCATGATTTCTCAAAGATCACAGAAAAGAGATCCAAGGTGACATTCACAAACTTCTTCAGGACTTTCAGATGTGGTCCTGGAGATTTAAACTAATTAATGGGAGCCAGGTGCTTCTTAACTATATATTCAGAGTAGTTGAGGTGGTCTGCCCTCCCCCCCATCTATTACTGCCTTACCATCTTCTCCTGGTAGCAGTCCCATCTGTAACCTTTTCTTCAATTTTCTACTAACATAGACAAAAGCCCCTTTTGTTGCTTTTAGTTTCCCCTGGAAGCTTATTTTGTGCTTTAACCATTCTAACTTTCTTTCCACAGATATT
Source organism: Python bivittatus (assembly GCF_059951505.1). Taxonomy (NCBI): domain Eukaryota; kingdom Metazoa; phylum Chordata; class Lepidosauria; order Squamata; family Pythonidae; genus Python; species Python bivittatus. The sequence goes on from NW_028277040.1 coordinate 20,289,910, forward strand.
GGCTACTTGATGGTACACCTCCTTGGTAATTACACCCATCTCCAATTCCTATATATAGAATTCAGCTGAAAACTCCATATACATTCACATGGTTTCCTAAGCTGTCATACTTTTCTCATTTAAATGGTGTGCAATTGTACCACCAATGTCTTATTTGGGGGAAGATCCCTACCTTCTTCCATTTTTTCTGACTTGAGGAATTTGATCCATGGGATCCAGTTAGTAGTTCTCTAAACTTGTTGGTATTGGCTGTCCTGAAATCTAGTGCTGATGTATCACCATTTTCTCTTTTTGTAATATTTGAATCCAAAGACAACATAGTCATTTCCTCCCAACGTTCTGGAAAATGAAACAGCAAGACCACAAAGACATTTTGGAGATCTTGCAGCCTAGGCCAGGTTAGTTTTCCAACAGATGTCATGATAGTTAACGTCTCTCGTTAGTACGTGTCTCTGAAACCTGTGTAGCTGGTCTAGATTATCCAAAACCTTTGCTTGGTTATCCCACTCTCACAATAATATTGTAGTTTTCCTTCCCTTATATTCTTACCCAAATGCTTTTGACTAGACCCTTACACTCAAATTCCTGGATCCCAATACATTTATACATATATATTGCCTTCACATATAATTTTAATAGTTCCTCTCCTTTCGTCTGCCTTATTCCTTTTGAATAAACTGTACCCTTCAATCTCAGCATCCATCTCATGTGCTTCATCCCATCAGGTTTCCATAATGCTAACCAAATCATATCTGCTTTCCTGCTTTAAGACTTTTTATAAGCATATTGTTCTGTCCCCGTTGTCTCTTGGCCTGCTGCCTCTTAGCCTGCTGCCTCTTAGCCTGCCTCTCACTCAGACTCTTTAGCTTATCCTGTATAGCACAGATTGCCCCATGTACGGTATAGGATGGCTGTGGCCAACCCACATTGCAGCCGCTTAGACCTAGAACGTGTTTGGTGCTTAGATAAGCTCAAAAGCAACCTGGTCCAGAGGAATCTCAAAATCCCCAACATCCTGGGGATCCTTGACGATCAAGATTTGATTGCAGAATTAGCTACTACGTATCTCTGCCAGCTAAACTACAATCTCTTTTTATCGCTTCATTTTGTATATTTTCTTGCCATCCAGCCATCCTATCATCATCTCCTCTCATCTCTGCTGCAAGCGACACAACTGTCATCTGTGCTCTCAAGATATCTGTAGGTTACAAGCCTTCCAGCTTTACTTACCAAACAACAAACTATAAGAAAATAGTGGAATGAGAAATAAGACTATAAGAAAACAGTGGAGTTAATGCTGTCTGACTAGTGAGATCCCAGAATTATATTCTCATGAGGTCAGAATATATTCTGTGGGCCCAGGATGCTACTGTTAACAGCATGGTCTGTCAGTATTAACCTTATCCAGATTTATGCTCCTTCAACAGATAAAGGTGAAGATATAATAGAGGAATTTTATGAAAATGCTAAAAGAATGCTACTGTTCATTAACCTTCCCCCACAACTCTAATAATCCTAATGGTTGATTTCAGTGCAAAAGTAGGAAAGATTTAATATGAATATCTGATGGGCGAATATGGCTTAGGTATTAGAAATGAACATGGTGGCTGCTTGATACAATTCTGTGAGGAAGTACAATGTGCTGATACCACTACCTTCTAGAAATTACCATGTATGAGACCATATACTTGGATATCACCTGCCAATATGAAGAACATACAGTTAGAAATCATACAGTTTACATTCTTACTAATAAAATATTTGGAAACAGTATATTGGGTGTGAAAACATACTTAGGAGCTAATTATTATTCTAATAATTGTCCATTAGTAGTAAAAATGATATTACTGATCAAAAGATAAAAGGAAAATACTAGAATTAGAAATAACAGTATCTAAAAATGATCATAGAGGTTAAATGAAGTACAGACATCATTATGAAACAAATGGGGGAAAAGTTTAACAACCGGAATGATGTGAATGAAAACTGGACGATGGCTAGTGAATCACTGATACAAATTAACAATAGTTGAAACAGATAAAGAAGGCATAGATGACAAATGAATTTCCAGTATGAATGGAAGGACATCATAAAATGAAAAATACAAATACGGAAAAAGCATAAAAAGAAAACATATAAAGAAATTCATCAGAAGATCCAGAGAAAAAATTGACCTGCAAAAGAAAATTGGGCGATAGATGTAATGAAACTGAAGTATAGGAAGCTAAATATGATATTCTTAATATGCATTAAAAATAAATGAAATTACAGGCACAGGTAGAATCTAAAATACCATTATATTAATAGATAAGGAATGGAGAAAAATAACTGACATTAACAACCCCCCCCCCCCAACATGCATGGGAAGTACAGTATATGTGGAACAACTTTTTATGACAATAAAGCATCACATTATAATTATCCAAATGCAGATACATGACCTTATATATGTAGAGAAGTCATACAAGGAATGAAAAATTGAAAAATGATAAGGAGGTGGAACCTAATGGCATTCTTGCAGAAATATCAAAACCAAATCATGTAAGCATTTTAACAAAATTGTTCAATATAATCTTCAATACATGGATAATTTCAGATGATTGGCTAATAACTATATTCATTACCCTATTTAAAACAATATCAAAAATGCAACAAATGCTGTACAATAAGTTTGATGAGTCATGTTTTAAAAATATTTCTTAAAATAGTACACAACAGGATCTACTGAAGTTGTTTTGAGCCTCACCCAGTTTGGAATCAGGCACAGATCAGGTAATAGAGATGCTTTTTTTAGTATAAAATGTCAAGCAGAATACTGGAAAGAGATGAATGAGGATGTTGATGAGGCAGTGGTCAGGATAACATTCTATATTTATAAATTGACAACTGGCTTCAGAAGAACCATCTCAACTGCATCAGTAGACTATGTACAACTCCATCCTCCAACATCTGGAGTTCATCTCCTATCTTTATTTTCCTTCTAGTGACACAGAGCTTCTTCTAGGGTCATGCAATCATTGTTGTGTTTCATTACAACAATAATGAAGACCAGCTTTCTATCACTTCAGTGGCTGGGTGATGCTTTGAAAATGTTCTAAGTCACCAGTGCAGAAATGGCCTATGGTGGCAGCCCAGAAATAAATAAAACCTGCCTGTATGTTGAACCTGGCCCACAATAGATTTTGAAGCACTTTGATGGACAAGCAGCAAAAACTTCCTTCAGTTCTGATATAAATACTCAGAGCCCGGCTTTCAGTGGGATGTATTTTGTGAATATTTCTCCTTTTGAAATCCAGTGCCAATTTGACTGTTTGTTTTATGTGTTTATATTGTTGTTGTTTCTTTTATATTTATACTGTGGACATTTTATTGCATTTTTATGGGTGTGTGTAAACTGCTGAAAGCCTTTTTTGATTGTGGGGGTGGAGTAGGGGATGGGTATGAGTCTAATACATACGTAAGTGCATACATATATATTTGACGGAAGTGCCCCTGATTTTAGAGATATCCCTCAAAGTTGAATTTCAAAAGGAAAGAAGTCAGTGCTTAAATGTTGTCTCTCAATTGGAAAATCAAGGCAAACTTTGTTTTCTAGGCCTGATGTTTATAATCATTGTCTAGAGCTCACTTCTGAAGCACAGCCAAGAGGAAAGGTCAGATATTACATCCCAATTCAAAAGGAATGACACTGGTGTCACTTCACAATGTAAAAGCTCAGGCAAGTTGACCTTGACTCCCAATAACTTTGTGGAAGATGTCCATGTGGCTTTCTTGGCCGTTGCACACTGTGGAAGTTTTGCTCTTGCCTTTTTAGGATGCTAATATGACTTCCCGGTCGAGCCTATTTAACTCCAATTAAATTGTTTGGGGATTGAAGCAGAGGCCCAATGGGATTTATTAGAAAAATCAGTTGGTTTGTATTTGCTTGCTTGGAAATAAGCCGCATTGGCTCTTAATGTATGTGTACAAATTACCTCCTGATACAGTGCAGTCGCTTGCAGAGGGATTTATCCTCCAGGGAAAATATGTTCTCTACCAGCACCCAGTTTCTACTAGGGTTGGAATCAAATGTTGCCTTTACCCACAAATAGAGGAGCGAGAGAGTGGTAAGAAAATGGCAGATTGCTGGAACTCTCCCAATTAAGTAGTCTCTAGCATTGTTGTTGCTGTTGTTGTAAAAATACGAGTGGCAAAAAAAGTTGTGCCTTTGCAAGACATTTTTATGGAAGGAAGCAGGCAGTGACCTTTTATCCTTTAAAATCTGTTATTTACAAGTGAAGTTGTTGACTCTCTAATTGCAACTTAGAAACCAGCATAGAGTCTCATTTAATCTCTGACTAGTTGCTACATTTCAGTTTCCTAACACATTTTTGTTTCCTTAGGGATTGTCTATATTTGCTGGAAGTGAATCCCAAGGTAGATTATGAATGCAAAGTTGAGGGAATTGGACGGTCTGAATGCAAAAAGATTCCAGATACTCAAGAATGGGTGGATTAGATAAAACAACCCTTCATTGTTCTGAAATTGGCTTTGTAATACTAAATGAAACAGGATGGACACAAGAGGAGTGGAGAAAGAAAAATGGTTAAAACTCCTAGAGTTCCCAGAGAGCATGGCCAAGTTGGAAATTTGGGAGTTGTCATCTGGGGCCAGTTTGGCAAAGGCTGTTTACATGCGTGTGTACACGCACACAGAGAGAATTCAAGAGAATGAATTCTGAGTGATACTGCCGTGGGAGGAGAAATCCCATTAAACACAGAGGGATTTACTTCTATATAAAACTTTATACAAGTACGTGTCCAAATCATGCCCAAATCAGTGAAAGTTATTTTGTTTTAAAAAGGTACTGTATATGTAATTGTTATATGATCAAAGGGCTGTCATTGCTGTTATTTTCTTGCCTGCTTAAAAGCCTACCCTGACAAAGAGAATAGTGTGGAAAGAAAGAGTAGATACGGGAATGAGCTCTCCCACCCCCTCCCTCTGATGGCACACTAACAAAGACAGGAGTTGTATCTAAAGGATCTGGCAATCCCTCCTAGGTATCCTAATGGTGCTTCTATAAGTTAGTGGATCAGACTGTTAACATGAATGATCAAAAGTAAATTAATGAAGTAGAGGATGAAATGAAAGCTATTGAGCATCAAATAATCTCCAGCTATTGTACTGCTGTTTAAATTGTTAACCTCATACCAAGCAATCAATATTTTGAATTATTTCCCTGTTGGCAGCTTTAAAGATAACATCTTGAAAATTGATTAGTGTCAAAATTACAGCGGCTCTTTCCAAACCACCAAAAGATTTTTCCTTCTTTTACCTACTATCCAAATGGTCAATTTTCCCTCCATACAACACTGTCATCATAGCTCTCAATACAAAGTCTGGAACTTATAGACACTCTGAGATGGAACTACTCAAAACTTTTCTTTTTTGCATGTACAATACATGCTGTAATCAATCCAGACTCAATATTTTGGTGTTGCCATATAGTGATCAAATCAGAAACTTTGGGCCAGCCATCTTATTTTAAAATACATTGCTCCTAGACTCCTAGACTACCTCAAATAAGAGATGAAAGAATTCTTGCACATATTAGAATCACTTAAAAAAAAAAGAGGAATGAGCAAGATTAGCATAAAATACACATACTGATATGCATGTTATTTAGAATGGACTATAGTATTTAAATAAAAATACTATAATTTAAATACCAAGAAAGGAAGATTATAACAAGGTGGCTTACGTGATTGTTAGATCTGCAGTCCAGATGCTCAGTGTAAATGGGCAACTTCTAGGACCCTGTTCTCCAGCCTTATGGCATCTTCAAATTTGTCTTAGATTGGACAGCTTTTCCCACACCAGCATGATGTTTGGGATACTATCTGGGTCTGGTGGGAACTGTTTGCTGACATGTTTGGAGGGCATCAGTCTGTTTACCTGTGAGCTGCTTTATAATTGGTCTGTAAGTGGAGCACATGGTCATCCTTTCATTTTTACTTCATTTCAGTTTCTCATTGCTAAGCAATGTTTGTCCCAGCAATAGATTTTCCACAAAAGAAGCCAAAGTGTTACTGGGCCATATTGATCACGTGAAGTGTTATATAAGCAAGGTGCTTCAATCAGTGTAGTATTAGAGGAAGGGTGGGCAATAGGTGGCTCTCCAAATGTTGCTGACCTTTAATTCTTAGCAACTCCCAATCAATTTAATTTAATCAATTTAATTTAATTCAATTCATTTAGGTGCTGCTAGCTTCAGAATGACTGTGGGTGGCTCACAATAATACAAAGTGAATAAATATCATACAATTCAAAGAGACAAAGCCAACAGAAACAAATAGGATAAGGACAAGATGGAGAACAAGATGGTGAATCTGGCCAACACAAAACAACATATATCAACAAAACTCACAAGCGGCTCCAACCATCCTAGCCCAGGGCCTACCTGACCAGCATGACCAACAACTATGAGGTTCTCTATCTAGACACTGAGGATGCTTGCAGTCTGTATCCAAGAAGATAGATAGTTTTCCTTACAAGGTCATATATGTTTTCCCATCTGACAGTGAAAAGTAGGTAGCGGTTCATTGAAACCAATCTCAGAATACCTTATTTGCCTATGCTGCTGTTCTTCTACAGAATTGGAGGAGTGGCCTTTGAAAAATGGAAGGAGTGTTTACTAAATCTTCGGGTCAAGCAATGTCAATGTGAACCGGGGTCAGAGTGTTAGTGAAAGCCCATTATGTGGTTACTATTTGTTTAGATTGGTTTGGTTCCTCAGCTGTTGTTTATGCTTTATATGGTGTTTGGGTATTGCTTTTAGATGTTATAAGCTGCCTAGGGTTACTATTGTGAGATGGATGGCTATATAAATCAAATAAATAAATAAGCTAGCAAGCAAGCTCAGTTGTTGGAACCATAAAATTTGCTGATCATGTTTACACCTTCTACATCAGTCACTTCATTTACTCAGAAAGTAATAAGAATTGGCAGCATCAAAATACACACCCATAGCAATCTAAATGCTCTAAGTCAGTGTTTCTCAACCTTAGCAACTTTCAGATGTGTGCGCTTCAACTCCCAGAATTCCCCAGCCAGTTGAAGTCCACATATCTTAAAGTTGCCACGGTTGAGAAACCCTGCTCTAAGTGCTGTTCCTGATCTAGCTGAGAAATGCACCAGAAGAGGTGCAGATGAGGCACAGATTATCAGGCTTGGAATATCTGAGATTTGCAGATGACTGAAAAGCATTAAACAACAGGGACCAAAACAGTTCAGTGAAGACTGGGGCTCCTCCATGCTGCTGGAGGCCTTGCCCACTGCCAGCTGCCACTCTGTTGTGTCACCATAGCTCCCCAGATTTGGGGAAGACGAGGAAAGGTAGAAAGGCCTCCTGGATGATCAGCAGGGAAGTGGGGGAAAAAAAAAACCAGACTCCAGCCAGTGACCCTTCCCCATATCTTCATTATTTCCTTGCTTATTTGCTTTCATGGCAAAGAAAGGAAAAACACCACTGAACACTTGGGAGGAGCAACAAAATTGTCCTTATATTTTGTCTAAAGAAAGGGAGGGGTTGATAAGATGCTACGGCACGTTAGCTTCAGCAAGGAAGGGGGAAATCCCAAGAGCAGGAGTTCTCACTGACAGCATCTGCCCAGTCCTCAGCTTCAGAGGAAACATTACAAAACCACCTTTGCAGCATTTCCTCTGGAGAAGGAGCTGAGATGATAGGGAATAGGGGTCTGCAAAGCTTCAGATTCGAAGGCAGAATGGTGCTTTGGAGCACAACTGGGTGCATGTATTGTATAGCCCATCTTCAACTCCTTAAACCAAAAGTATCTTTTCCTGGGAAGGGAGGTATGCTTTGATGTGTTTGGTAGGCACAAGAAGATGAATGACTATTGGGGTGGAAGATGTTAGTGGAATGGCAATGGAAGTGTATATCCTAAAAATAAATGCTCAGTGTTGCAATATTTCATTAAAGATCCCAATTATTTGTTTCTACATTTGAATTAATAAAACTCGTGAATGTCTCTGCCTTCCAATTATGCATTATGGAATGTTTGAGATTCCAGTGATTAATATAAACTGTTATCTTAACCAGGATAGGTTTTCCTTCTGCCAAGAAAAGCATAGAATCATAGTATGTTTCTTAAATGGTAATTGTATTTCATTTCCCCTGCCTGAACATAAAAGCATTGGTCAGACAGGGTGGTGGTGGGGTGGTCTTGCTGCAACAAATGATATGACTACTCAATTGAAATGTATTTACTTGTTTTTATCAGTGGATTAAGCATTTAAAAGCTAGGTGATTTTAAATTAATTTTAAAAAGCTATTTAACCAGTCCTAATTGTAACAGTACAAGTGTGCTTAAAAAGTGGATGAAATGTCCCAAGCTGATTTTAAAATCCAACTAGCATTTAATGTGAACTGGTAAAGAACAATTAAAAGGCTGATTTCTCTCCTCAGCTCTCAGGGTTTTTTTTTACACATGACTTTTAATGTTCCCCATTATCTTTGTCTACCCATATTAGATTCCCCACATTTAACATGAAGGGTGTAGCCTGGGTGCTTGGATTTTTCTTTGCTATGATGAAATCCCATCTGTGTATACTAAGAATTATTCATGAAAGTTACATTAACAGTGATATACTAATTGCTTATCTATTTTTAAATTTAAGTCATCTCTAATTTAATTTAATCTGCAATCTAAAAGAAATCAAAGAATTATTACAAACATGACTCATACGCATGAAAATGGGAATAAACATAATAATACACTGATTAGTATTTGAACTTAAGTCAAGTTAGCTAAAAATATTTACACAGGTCTTCTTGATTTATTCTTCTAAACACATGTGTTAGGATCACAGACTATTTGAATCAATTTTAAATTTGAACAATACCCTACACAAATTGAAGAAAATAGTATTGATAGATCTTGGAGGTACAGTGAATATAAAATAGGAGAGGAAGGAAGAGGGTGCCATTTCAAGAGCTACAAGTGAACAATTTTAGTAACTGCTATAAACAGTGTAACTATACAGGGACAATACTCTAGATTCTGTGATAACTGAAGGAACTTCGTTGAAAGAAAACTTCCTGTTTCCTCCACCTTCTTAGGTTCCCTAAAATGTGTCCCGAGACTGTCAGGATCCCTCCCAAACAATATGGGATGGACTGTGAATAGCTGCTGGGGGAGACAAGAGCTCTTAACTGGGATGGCCTTAATACCTTACTTGTGCAGCAACCTCCATTATTCTTTCTAATCTTTGATAAACACTTTTCAACTTCCAGTTCAGTACTAAGTGGGAATCCAAACCATTATGAACCATTGTATTGATGGAGATTCTCAGTCATCCAGGTGGAATTATCTGGAGGTTGAGTCATGGCAACTGGAATTCTTTTCTTTTGGTTAGATATGTTTCGCTGCTTGTCCAAGTAGCTTCTTCAGTCTAGAAAGTTGGTTAGGAGGGACCTTATAAATGCCTTCCAGGGTGGCTGCATTTCTTCCTAACATGATGGGCTCGTTGAAGGGACAATAGGAGATCCCAAAGACTCTACTAATCACATCTCCTACTGCCCCTTCAAACTTATCCTGATCTGAAGGAAACTAGGTAAAAGAATCTGGCCATAAAATGTTGCAGGATGGAGTTTGGGATCCAGCCAGCCAGCTTCTTCCAACATTCTCCCTTTCCCTCCAATAGCCAGCATTCTGTAGCCATGGAGGGGGGATACTCTGTCCTTGCAGCCTGTCAATTCTAGGACTTTTGGTCCTCTCCTTGCAGACCTGGAGAAGGTTCGTATACACACATAGTCCACTAGTGCCTCTGGTTGTTCTTTCTGCAGGATTTTAAACTGTTTGAGAAAACTCTCAACTGATCAGAATCACTTGCCATGCAACAGTAAGTTGGTCTTCTATGTCCTGAAAAAATGACTGCTACCAAGCAGTGAAGGGAGCATAGCATTAGTATTATATTTCCCCTTCCCTCGTTTTCTATCACAAGAATAGCAGATATACTTAAAATAAAAGGTATATTCAGTGCCACTAATTAAGAGGAAGCCTAAAGTCCTTCTACTCAAGCAGCTTAGAACTCAGTATCTTACAGCTTTCCTCTTATAGAGAAAATGGCTCTTAAATGATACAAGTTGTTTTAACATTTACATTTGCTTTTGATTAACCTTTGTAACACTTCCATGCTCCCATGTACGGCTGATGTTTGCCCAAGAACTGCAAGTAAAATGACACTGTGAGTCATGCATGAAGAATTTATGGGAAAGATCATGACAAAAATAGTGTCCCTGTTGAGAGAGCAGGTACTGTAGGTTTTATTGCTTTGCCAGAAATACATAGTTAAATTTATCTATAAAACCTGACTTTGATCCTGTTGTTCTGTTCCCTAGCCTTGAGCAAATAGCCTGTACCTGTATTCTAGGTTCAGAAGTACTTAATAAGGTGGGGGTTTTTTGGATGATTTAAATTAGACTTCATTAATCTGGTGCCTTTTAGATATGTTAGGACTGCAACTCTCAAAGGTCCCAACCAATGTTTCTAGCTAAAACTATGCTGATTGAGAGGTTTGGGAACCACAGTTCCAGTATAGCTGGAGGACACCAGGTTGGAGAAGGCTAATTGAAGTGACATTTCTTCACTTCATAATTCTGCAGTTGGATCTGCTAGAGCAGTTTGACAGGAGAGCCACCACAAACAAGTTCATGTTTGATAGTTCATCTTTTCATACGGCTTGTAGTGGATCTCTTCCTGACCATTGTTCTACTTTTCCTTTTTTAATGTTAGAATTTCTTTAAAAAAGAAACTTCCAAGTTTTCACCATTGCATCAGTGTGCATATAGTATTGTTATTTTTAGCTGTTCATCAAAGATGAAGACCCTAAATCCACAAACCCTGGCTATACTACAATCCTGATTTTTTTAAAATTACTTTTTCTTAAGATCATCCACTCTGGAGATTCAGATGGCTCTGATCCTGTTGGCCTTCTGAAAGGCCTTGAAGACCTGGCTTTATCCCTGGTTACTGGAATAGGGTACTCGATGAAACTGTCTATAATGATTGGAATATTAAATGATTGTGGATTGGCTTTGGTTTATATTATTATTTTTCCCCTCTCTGTTCTACCTTACTGGTTCTGTCAGCCACACAGAATCACAGTTTGTGAATTGGGCAGCAATATAAATAAAATAAAATAAAATAAAATAAAATAAAATACAAATAAAAAATCCAGTCTGCCACCCCCCACATTAGTGCACTGAATATACTTACAATTGCACAATTCATTTATTTTATTTATTATCTCAATTTATATGGCTGCCCATCTCAAATTCATGACTCTGGGTGGCTAACAGTAATTAAAACTGACTATAAAAAATATAAAAAATAAAAACAAGAACACACATGTAATCCACAGCCAAGGTAAAAACAAAATCATCAATGACAAATCAATACAAGCATTGTACAGGCTCTGCCATGCATTCAGATCCCCAGGCCCAGGGACAAACCATGTCTTTAAGGCCTTACGAAAGGTGGACGGGGTTGAGGCTAATCTAGTCTTATTAGATTTGTTAATATTAATAACCATAAGATATTTTGCACTAATAATATTATTATATATGCACTAATAATTGTTAAGTGCATGTGCAAATATATGCATCCTCTGGTTTTTCTTTAGATCATATATACGTTTAATAAAAAAATAACAAAATTTTAATCATGCAGTTTCAGTAAGGGTAACAGATTTATTCAAGAATTATGTAAGGAAGATTTGGAGAGAGAAAAAGGCTATAACCAGAATGAAAAGGGACAATATCGATCCAGGTGCAGGCTGAATCTTCTCAGCATGAAATGCTATGTCATCAGCATTTTTACTTAAGCATTTCAAATCAGCTGGCTAATGGGGTTAGTTTTTTTCCACCCTCCTGTATAACAGAACAAAAGTTACTGAGAGTGTCTTACCTTTTTAAATCAAGGCTCCGTTTCTGTATTATCTCAACTGACTCTGACATTGAACTGCTGAAACAGAATGCAGAGCTTAAGTAACAAAAATGTTCTTGCTGTTTTATGATTAGGGCTGTAAGCTTTAATCAGTAGATTAATCAACTATAGCATTAGTTAATTAATCACTGGGGGGCAAATCTGAGTCAGTGTGGAAAAATGTTCATTGCTGTAGCCAAAGCTGATGGGCAATCTGAGGACTTAAAAAAAGAGAAAAAAATAACTACTATGGTTCTGTTGTGGTTCTATCCTTGGGGAAACACACACACACATGTGTGTGTGTGTGTTTCCCCAAGGATAGAACCACAACAGAACCATAGTAGTTATGTGTGTGCGCACGTGTGTGTATGTAGCTGAATCTGTATCTTTATCTATATCTCTATCTATCTACACACACACACACACACTTCTTACAGTGTCTTTTAGTATATTCGACTGTCATTTAACTCTTCATTATTTCAGAAAGCTATACTTAAATTTTGGTAACATGAATTGTGTTCAATTGTGTATCTATTAGACAGCCATTTAAAAAGGCAGATGATAAATAACTACATTTTACCTACTTGTTCATTGTGAGTATGTCTGTTGGTGTGTGTGCAGAGAGAGAGGGAGGGAAGGAGGGAGAGCAAAAATATGTAGGGCATGGTGAAATTTTTACAATATCTACCCAAACCTGCTGCTTGATGCAACAAGCCCAATCCAAGGCTTGGTATGGCTGTTCTGAGAGCTTTCCCATATTCCTGACTATGCACATGGAGGCACAGAAGAAACATCTGCTGGGATTTGCTGGAAACTCAGCCGAAATCCCAGTGAAAATGTCTTCAGATGATGTAGTGAAGTCCCCATGCTTCAAACAGCAGATTTGGATGAGTGCTTTACAAAGTGCCCCTGTGAATGTTTTGCAGAGTCCTAAGAGTTCACATATATGCAAAAATTAGTAATTTGCATATGTGAAACATCTATTTTAAGTCTACTGGAAATCTGCATATGCGAACAATTTATTATGTGCACTACAGTACATGCACATGTGCAGATCTCTTATAAATACACTAGTATGCCCAGTGATGCGGCCAAGGTTGCATTGAACATCAGCCTCGCCCACAGCCCTCTAAAGAGTGACAACAGATGGAGTAATGATAATATAGTAATATTATTATTATTATTAATAATAATAATATAACATGTACATCTTTAAGTAACAGAAACGGGGGAGAGCTTTATAAATATGAATCTAGAGCAAAAATTTACCTAGGTGTTACATTGAGTGTGCTAAGCAATGCCACAGTCCTAGTCATCATCTTTTTAAAAAATTGTTTTAATTAATTGGAAGGAAAATAAAAGATCAGTAACCAAATGTAAAACTGAATGAAAATACAAGACAAAAAACAAAAAACAAAACCCAGAGCACAAGCAAAGCCAAGTGTAAAACCAGAAGGAAGCCGAAAATGATATGTAGTAGAATAAATCTAATGGGGCTCAAGTTTTAAAACTGACCACATGGAAACATATTGATCAGACATTCCCCAACATTACTAACAGGTCAATTCATACTGTAGAAAGTGTGTACGTGTCTTCTATCCAAGATTTCCAGATCAGATATACTAAAGACTTTTCACTGGAGTAAAACAACCCCATTAGCTGCAGCCGCAACCACTAAATCTAAGTCTGTTGTACTTCAATAGGTTCCAAATTTTCAGGATATAATTTAATATCACACTTATATTTTTACTCTTATTTTTTCCTCCAATACCCTCTTTAAACCAAAACGGTGTCTTCATAGAACATGCCCAAAACATACAATATTTATTAGCGTCCCCTCCAACACACAGAGATCAACACCCAGCTATTGCTGCACATTTTCTGGAGCATCCAACAGACACAAAAAAGAAGCTTTTCGTTTTTAATTAATCACATCTTAAGATTGTGGAATATTAATTTAATGTTAAAAAAACCTCTAGCCCATTTATTTATTAAAATAGGATATTCTTAAATTATAATAAAAACTGTATATTAGGAACTTCCATAGTTGTGCAAACAATATTAACTTTGGAGCTTCAGATGCAGCTAATGCATCAGGCTCAAATAATAAAATCAGAAGGAGTTTTAATTGAATATATTGTCATTCTGCAATCCTAAGGAGTATAAATTGCTTTGCAAAACATCAAATATTTTAAATGAGTAATTAACAACCTGCTGATCCAAGACACTGGTATTTTTTTTGCACAGAAACTACTCCAGAAGAATTTACCAGTGATCTTCTGGGTTGGATTGCCCCATTATCTCAGTGTCCACTGAGAGTTGGAATCGTATTTGAATCTCTTTCCCAAAATATTTCCTGTGTAGCTTTTAATGAAGAAAATCATCAGATATATAACTAAAAGAAGAACTGAATCCCTGTCAAGATATTAAGAGGGCAAGACAACAGCTTTCTAGTTATGTCCATAATATTTCTGAAATAAATCATTTAAATTCCACAATGCAACAGAGTTCAGAACAGAACCTAAATGGAATATCTGAAAATCAGGAAAGTTAAAACCCCTTCTCTGTATAAAAGTCACAATTAAGGTTTAAAAAAGTAGGGATCTGACCATCTCATAAGAACTTATACTTTCAAAGCACTCTCTGTTTTAATGTATTTGACAGCATTTCCCTTTCTCTTTTACAAAATCTTCCACAACATGGAGGCTTTAAGATTGTAATGCCAGAACATGTCCCTGCTGAGAATACAGAAAGCTTGTGCTTTGCTGGCAGGACCAGTAATGGCTGGAGGTGCTGATCTTGCTGAAGCCCTGACACCAGCTAAGCTGATAACATTGAAAGTGATTAATGAATGATTGAAAATTCAATCACTGCAGCTCCAGGAAGAATCTCTTATTTAGTGGCTGTTGCAGAAAACTAGGCAGCTTGTAAATGAGCCTCTGATCATTGTATTGATAGGTACGCTACCATTTTCCAAGGCTAGGCAGAGAAGGAGAAAAGTACAGGCCAAGCTTCAGTAGGTAGCAACCAACATAAGAAATATCTTTCTTACTGCATACACAATGCCTGTCACTTCTCACCTCTTTGTTTCTGTGGTCCAGCTTTTGCCTAAGAATGTTATTGTCTTAACACCAACATTCTTCACCAGCATGAAGTTTCTGCAGAGAATCCTTCGTAGGCTTTCTGTGGAAAGGTAAAACAGAAAGGTGAAGCTGTGCTTTCATAGGATTTCAAATGAGAAAAGTGGAAGGCATTGCAGACAAAGGCGGTTAAAGCCGACTCACCATTTTTAGATCCCAAATTGCAATTAATTTTCATATATGCAAATTCATTTTCAGAACTGTAAATTCATTCCCTTTCTTCCCTTCTAGAAAATAGGGACCATACCATTTTTTTAAACAAACAAACAAAAGGCTCACTTGGTCAATAATTTCATTTTAAATTCCAGTGACTTAGATAATTTCTTGGACTTTCTAGTTTCTAGGGGTATTGATAAGCCCATCTGTTGAAAGCAAATCTTACAGATCCGATGAAGATTATTTCCAAGAAAATATATTTTGTAAACAACTAAATACATTTTCTTGGAAATTATCTCCATTGGATAATCTCCATCTCCATTTTAGCATCCTAAACCTAAAAATAATTACTTGTTGGACATAAATAATTTTGATGTCAATGAAACTTAACATATATGTTGGATATAAATTATTTTGATTTCAGTGATATTTAACACCCCTTCCAGGCTGTATCAGAATTGAAATATACAAGCCCTCTTCCCACCATACCGTTTTTTCCAGCGATATTACTTCCTCAGATTGCTATGTTACTTTACCATTTTGTTATTCAAAAAGTATGCTGGAAAGCAGGCAAGGAAACGTGGTTTTCCCCAATGATGAAAATTAACATATTAGGAACAAAGTTATTTCTCATTCTCTGATGAATTATTTTATCTCATGAAAGAAGCATAAACTCTCAGATGTGTGATTAGAGTGGTTACAAATCAGGATTCTATCAATTTAATAGAGCCCCAAGTTTGCATGCCAGATAAAACAATGCAGTCAGTGCTTAACTCCTAGCTGTCCTCTATGGTAAAACATTCCAGTAAATGGAAATGCTTATACATATACAGAAAATAAAATGCTACAGCAGCAGATTTTCTAGTTTGAAAAATTTAAAATATGCATAGTATGCTAGGTTAGTAAACTTTTTTATATTTTATATTGATTTCCTCTCTTTGCTGAATACTGTTAGTTTTTTTTTTCTAAAGTTACTGTATTGTCCATAGACTTTTAAAAAACGTTTTTATAATCTCCACAGATAATATTTATTACTGGGCAGGCTGAAAACATATTACTCCAAGACATCCAGACAGAGAGAAATTTTGATACATGGGTGCATCAACTAAGTTCATTATATTTACGGTATTTTGAAACAACACGGCTGCAGCCGAGGATTTAAATACACGACTGCCTGGCACGCTTGGATTAGCAATGCTTGTTTGGAATCAGTTCCACCCCATGACATAGATCTGATCCAATGCATCCTGGATACTGCTCCATTAAGGTAGGGGCAGGCAATCATCTGGGGCCAGAGACTGCATTTTTCCTTTTAAAAAAAAATGTTTTTGGCTTCCAATGGCTGCAGGAGTCATGGCAGATAACCTGGCGATGTCACTAGAATGGGCAGGGCGGAAGTGTTTAACCCTTTGTGGTGCTTTTTGAAGTGACTATAAGAGGCATCATAGATACATTGAACCTCACAAAGATTCCAGTGTTTATTTTGCTCCCAACCCCCCCCTTTTTTTTGGCAAAAAAAGTCAGTTCTGACTTTTGGTTCTTTGATCAGAAAATCACAAAAGGTAGCCTGCAGTCTACTCGCCTTTGCCATAAAATATAAAAATACTCTGCTTTCACTTTTTATCAAGGGTAATGTTCATGTGTGGTCTTCGTGCCTCAGAACATTAAGGTTTGTACTTATCTTTCACTAACAGACAGGAGAAAAATCAGCATGGATATTAAGGTTATCACAGGCCTGCCTCTTGATGTAACCATGGATGTTCACTGTGGGGAAGGGCATGATGGAGAGCTCTGTTATGTCCTAGGGCGTAATGGAGGGAAGTCACCTTAGAAAACAGAGGAGAGATTTTCTCTGGCGAACCCATTTTCTGCTCTGACCATATCCAACCCTCTCTTGTTCCACCCACACCAGCCCCCTTGGGTGTTCCACAAGCTGTACTTGACCCCTGACCTCCAAACAGTTGGGGGACCTTGCAGCAAACATGTATTCTTCTCTTGTGAACTATAAATCATATTTTTAAAAGAAAGTCGTGAAGAGCAAACACACTACAAAGTTGGCTAAAAGAAATCTTAATGTAGCAGAGAGATTGATCAGTTTTTTAAAAATAAGCTATATATTACATGAGAAGATTGTAGTAACGGGAAGAGTAAAAGCAAAGGAAAAGGTGAAACCATCTCTATTCTTTGAAAAATGTGAGCAAATTATAATATTTATATCTAGTCATCAGTTAATAAAATGTGGCTTCATTGTTTGTAAGATACACATACATACACACATACTTTTTTATCCTTTCTTAGCCCTTGTTTATCAAATTTTACCAACACGATTTTAATTTTCCTAGGTGAAACCCTATACTAGTAGGGTTTTTTCTAAGAAGTAAAAAAAAAAACTTTTGACTTAATCCAAATGTAGGTATTTTAAAAGAGGCATTTGCAAACAAGAAGGGGAAAAAAACCAGCCTTTTTATTAAGGCTTCATTGGGAAACAGTTACACTAACCCCAAACTACAATCAAATATAAAATTCTGATGGGGCTGTTATTTTGTTGAGCCTGCAACATTTTACATTCCCCTAATGGCCTGAGGTTATAAGCAAACTACTCAATTAGAGAATTTAGGCTGGTTGCCCACATATCTGAGAGCAAATTATCCTTCACAGATGCAGAACATTCCTTATAAAAGGGCTAAACAATATTTCCTGTTTCTTTTCCTCTCACTCTCTCTTTTTGGAATTGAATAAATTATTCCATGAATCTCCCTCCTTAAACTTTCTTAACATTTTATTTTTATGATAATACTTCCTTTTTTTTTTTTAAAAGGGCAAATATTTGGTTTCAACTCCTCTACTTCTCTGCTGACCCTTTGTTGGCATGTACAAATATAAAAATATAGAATGCTTTTCAATAAGTTTTTAATAAAAACAGTTTCCCTCCTCTTGTCTCAAAGAGCTCAGACAGAGCAGGGTATCCTGTGTTACCGTGATAACAGATATTCTGCGTGTGAGGCCTTTCTCAAAGTCTGGTGCTGTCTTTTATCATGGACTTTCTCCTTCTGTTATTTCTTTCATTTAAAGAAGGAACTGTTTCTCCCAAGCCATAAACACCCATTAAATGTTCCCCACCCTTTCATAGTGGGGCTGAGGGTCTTAACAGTCTGCAGCTGGGTGGATCATTTTATCTTCGTTTCAAAGGCAAAGCTCTTCAACATGTAAGCCAGCTTATTACCAACTCCCCTTAATGGACGTTATCTTCAATAAAAAAAGCATGTGATTATGTCCGTGAAGAGAGAAAGGGTTCCTGTCCTGTAATCTATATTCACAAATGGGAAAATCAAGCCCTGGCATTCTGGGGTTCAGGAGGAGTCTGATGCAATCAAAGTGGACTAGCTGGGTAATAGAATCGGTGTCCTGCTAAGTGAGCCTCTTGGGTGGCTTACTTTTCACTGGGAATTTGCAGAGGAGAGAAGGTCTGGTGGATTGGGGTGGCCCTGCTTAATCCAATGAGAAGCTCAAAGGTGCTGACATGGCCGCCATCTCATGATCTGGAACAGATACTGTAGCCCTATTTCTTCATTCCTCGGAGGGTACGTATATGGGGTGTATACATGCACGGATGTATGTAAACTTAGAGGATGGCTGCAAGATCTGTTTGACTCTTTAAGAAATAATGCTTTTTCTTCATAAACTGTTTAAATCAACTGGCATTTTCACTGGCATGGTTAGGCAAACAGGTATTCATATATTTTGGTGAAAGCCCCACATTTCTTAAGAGGAACACGGACTACCTAAGAGTTTTAAGGAACAACCAAAATATAGTAAAACATGCTAGGAGGACTGAGATAACAAAAATGGAACGCGGGTTTACGTTAACTCAAATCCGATCAAGTTACATTGACCTGCTTGTCTAGAAGTTTTATCTTCTAAAAAAAATAATAAAAGCTCAGCGTTCGTGTACTGTGCAAAACTCTGGCTTACTGAAAAAAATCACAATTATGTGGTATCACACTAAGCCACAAACAAACAAACCATGTTTAGAGTACTGTGATGGGTGAACCAATCAAATAACTGGAGTCAGCTGGGAGGAAGTATAACAAATGTAGTGCTGAAATGAGAAAATTGTTGTCTATTTCCAGGCCAACTTGATTTCTTGAGAAGATGGAGCAGGACATTCTGTGTTAGGAATGAGATTTCTGTGTTGGCTGGGATTTGACATCCTGGGAAGGAAAAATAACATATTATAAATTGTTGGATACATTATCCCTCTCCACTAAATTGTTCCTTTTATGGTGCTGAATAGAGAAGATATCACCCGGTGTCCTACTTTCCATTCCTATACAGTTGTTGTTACATACATAAAAGGGTATGGAACAATCAAAGGCCACTCCCTTTGAGTCTGTCTATGCTAATTATCCTCTATTGTTTGCAGTGGCTTTGGAAAGTTCTGTGTTTTTTAACAGAAATGGAGATAAAGATTATGTCGGTTCTTGCCTGTTGGTCATCTCTCTCTCACTTTCGGTCCCTGCTTTTGCTGGCCTTTTATCCCACTTTGCCAGTTAACTATTTTGATATTTTCTGATGGTTAATAAATAAATATCAGGTTATATTTTTGCTAGCTGAACTGAGTTCTCTGATCTGGTTATAGGGATCAACTGCGAGTGGGCTGGGTGCAAACTGAACTGAAAATTACCCACAGTAATTATTCAACAAAAGGGTTAAGGGCCCAATAGGGAACAAAAGTAAACTCTGAACACCACAGTCATAAAAATGTTCCAATTTATTTCTAGGCGCTTCATCAAGCACCCAGCTGACCAGTGCTTAGAGGCCATACATTGTTGATGCTCATTAGGACTTAAAATATCCTAATTGAGGAGCATTTGTCATGCCTACAAAGATAACATAAAGTTTTTAAAATGGCTGTGACATAGGGACCAGAAAATCTCGTCCTTGAAAATGGGAAAGAATATGGCATCTGGAGCATGAAATGGAGGCACTATTTGAAAAGCTGGACCTCTCAGAAGATTTGGAGATGCCAGGCAGCTTGGATGAAAAAGGATAGTTTACTGAAATCTGAAATAATTCTGAGGTTGAATTGACAAACTGTAAATTGATTGTTAAATTGTGCTTCAGGAAAAGAGATCTGGGACAAGCTAAAACAGACATGCATGCTCAGAAATGAACAATAATACTTCCATGCAGAAAATTCATAAATCTTAAATTACCAGGGAATAGAAATTTAATGGAACATGTACCTAAGTCTTCAGAAGACACTAAAAATAGTGTGAAACTTTTTGGTGATTTAATCAAGGAACTGTTATTAAGATCATTACCAGAACATTATAAACATATAGTAGAGTTAATCAAACTTCATGATGAAAGTTCCCTTGAGAAAGTAATTGCGAAACTGGGGGCATTCCAGCATGGTTTGAATGATGCAACTGTATGGAATTCTTTAAGCAACACAAAGGAGAGAAATGGAACCTGTTATTACTGTAATAAAAGAGGACATATTAAAGAAAAATGGAGACTTTACAGAGCTAAAACTCATACAAGAGAGACATATAACAAGATCAAATGTCCTAAAAGAAAAGTCAGCCCTGCCCAGAGATTGCAAAAAAAATGAGGTGTAGACAAATACAGTAGTTATGTTAACATACTTGAAATTGGATATGATTCTGAATTTGAAAAGAAAGACAGATTTTTGCTGGATAGTGGTACATCATCAATGTATCTGCAACAAATATATTTGTATAAGCTTTGATGAATTTTACTATAGAAAAGTTAATTGAGCAAATGGAATGTTGATAGATGTATGTGGAAATGGCAGTATTAAATTGAAATGCCTGATAAATCATAATGAAAGCAGCAATATAATAATCTAAGAAGCATATTATGTACCTGAATTGGATGCAAATGACGTAAGTCTATGTTATCTGTATAAAATGGCTGTAAAATTGTGCTTAAAAATGGATTTCGCACTGTTACAAAGGACCATGAAATAATGTTGATTGGAAAGCAAATTGAAGCTAATTTGCTAGAAATATGCAGCCTAAAGCAAACAGAGTAGCAGAATGTATGCGTAATAACAAACCTACAAAATGGCATAGAATATTTAGTCATAAAGATGAGCCTGTTATTTAGAGAACAAAGTGAGATGGAAAAACAATGAAATAAAGCTGCAAACTCTCCCCCCCCCCCCGCCGTCATTCTTGCTGCAAACTCTTCCCATCCCTCCCCTCTGCTGCTCTTGCTCCCCCCCCACTTGCATATGTAAAATAGGACCTCACCCAAGAACAATCACGTAGCCCTCTTAACACTGTCACAGCAGAAACAGTGAGAAAGCTCTCACCTGGTTCATCTAGGGGGCAGCCCCAATAGGATGCTTTGTTAAAGCAAGGCATGGCAGGCACCCCAGATAATCAAGCACGGGCGCCAGGTTATCTCGAAATTCCACTGCTGGTTAGCAGTGGAATCCTTCGCTCACTGTCTGTCACAGAGGTGCAACTTTTGTTTTACAATGGAAAAACACTTTCCCCCCCTTTAACACCTATGTCACTTCCTCAAAAACTTGCCCACAAATCAGATCCCTCAGATTTCCTGCCTCTCAGCCCCAAAGTGTATAAGAATCTCTGCCTTTCTACTGTTTGGAGTCCCTCTTTCTTGGAAAGTAGGCACCCAGTAATCATTGCAATGAACATGGTTCTTCTCAGCCTTGTGTCCCTTTCCTTGGCAAAAATTCCACCACAAAAGGATGAGGACTGTTGGAGAAAGAATTCCAAAGTTCCTTAGCACTCTTCTCCCTTCTCAGTCACCTAAGTTCAGATCTGTCCTACTACTCAATCAGGACACAATGGTGAAGTCTCCAGTACCTTTATTAAGACTCTGCAGAACCTGGTCAAGCAAGCAAAGAATGTACATGACTGTGCCTTCTTGGGCAAGACCCCAAGCACACATACAAGCAAGCTTTTATTATTATTTTCACACCAAGAGTTAAAGGTGGTACAATTGCATTGGCTAATACATAAATTATTCCGTATATGATCATTTTCAAACTAATCTGGAAGTTCCCTGCTTATAGTTTATCTAGTGCATGCATAACAGTATTTGTAATGCCTTGGCAACATACAGTGGGTAACAATGGAAATTTTCAGCTTTTGTGTTGAAAATACCAGTGGTTTTCTAAGACTATGACCTTTTCCTGGAAGAGGGGAGCGTTGCATGCTACTATATGTGATATTTAAGCTCCTCTGTTCCTTTCTGGTTGTCCTAGTTTCATACTTCAGAACAGTTACTTTAACCACCAGTGTCAAGTGCAGTGACATGATGCTCTTTATTCCATATGTCCCTTATAGGATCTAGCAATTGGACTCAATATTTATTCTTACAAGAGACAAAGGGAATCAAAATGTGATTGTTGTTTAAAAGCAGAAGGAAAAAGGAATAGGTGGAATTCAAACAAGCCAACAAGCAATTGGAACTTAGTTTTTTTCAACGATTGTGGTTCCTTGCAAATCAAAATGAAGGAAGGTAAAAACTATTTTGTAGTGTTCGTGCACTGTCATTCAAAATATACCTGCATATCTCTTAATAAGAGTGAAGTGATATTAAGAAATTCAGACTCTACTGTGCTTAAGTAGAAAACAAGTTTAACAGAAAAAGAAAAAGAAAAGATCAAAGTCTAATAGTGGGGGAGAATATTGCAACCAAGATTTTGGGGGGAAAAAGCCAGCATACAACTGGTTTAAAAATTAAAGTATAGTCTTGAACAAAACAGGGCTTCAGAAAGAAAAAAAATAAATAAAAGCCTGCTAAGCATGATGAGGTGTCTTCTGGGCACTTCAAGGTTACTGAATGATTTTGAGGGGAAAGGCCTTAACACAGCTACTGAGGGCTAAACAATTTATCAACAAAATGTACAGATAAAACCCAACCTGAGTTTAAAAAAAACAGTCTCTCACACCTCAAGGCATTTGGATGCAAAGCTTATACATGTATCCCTAAAGAGAAAAGGAATAAATTAAATTGCCTAACCCAATTAGGAATAATGCTGGGGTATCAAACAAGAACAAAGGCTATAGGGCTTTGTTCTTAAAAAATGGAAAAGTAAACGCTGCTAGTCATTTTAATGAAGAAGAAGGATAACCCCAGATGAGCTGCAATATTTTGGTAGTAGTGCAAACCAGTCTAGTTTTACCAGTAACGTTTGGATCTATTCAGGAAGCTCACAAAGGGAAGCGAACAGCAGCAGCAGCAGCAGCAGCAACATTGCACAGCCAGAAGAGGTCACTGAAAATGAGCCTGAGGTACCTGCAATAGCACCCAGTCCAGAAGGGGCTGCTGACCCACAGTAAGATCCAGACCCAGAATTAGTTAAGCAGATCTCAAAGGTCTAATAACGGAGTCTCGCCTGACAGAATGTGCTGCACAGCTAGAACAAGGGATGGGCCTGATCCCAATTCATGGAAAGAAGTGCAGAGGCTGCCAGCAGCCAAGGTAGAGGAATGGAGGGAAGCTGCATGGGGAGAAATGAAAATCCTGCATGAAAGTAAAACTTGGATTCTGACAAAACTATCAACGGGCAAGAAAGCCATAGGCTCTAAATGGGTTTTCAAAACAAAGCATGATGCTCATGTGAATATGCAATGCCACAAGGCTAGGTACTGTAGTAGCAAAGGGCTACACACAAGCATATGGTGGGGATTATGAGGAAGTAAAACATCTTGGAAATATTAGCTACTGTCTTGGAACTGAAATTAAAAAGGACAAAAGTGGAGCGTACTTGCTTGATCAAAAATGAAGGTAATAGATCTAATGAAGTTTCTAGGTCTCAGTGAGGCAAAGAAGTCAGGTACACCCGTGGAAGGTGGATACCTGAACAAAGGAGGAGACCAAAGCGAGATGGCAAGTAATGAGCAGCATAGGACAACTTGAGAAAGGTAGTCCTCAACTTACGACCACAATAGGGACTGGAAAATTCATCGTTAAGTGGTGCAGCCATTAAGCAAGGCATTAAGTGACTGCATCTGATTTTATATTTTTTGCAGTGGTTTCTAGGCGAATCACCGTGGTCGTTAAGCAAACCACATGATTGTTAAGTGAATCACATAGTTCCCTATTGATTTTGCTTGTTGGAAGCCAGTTGGGAAGGTTGCAAATGGCATTCATGTGGCTCTGGGACACTGCAACAGTTGTAAATGCATGCCAGTTGCCAAGCACCCAAATTTTGATCATGTGACTGCGGGGACACTGCAATGGTCCTAAGTGTGAGGACTAGTTATAAGTCTTTTTTTCAGCGCTGTCGTAACTTTGAATGGTCGCTAAATGAATGCTCGTAAGTCAAGGACTAAATGTATGCTGCATTTTGGGGCAGTCTGACAAAGCAGTTGGCTTGCTGAGTAGAAAGGTCAATGAGCCAATGCAAGAGGGCTGGACAGCATTAAGAAGATTAGGCAGCTACAGGTAGTGCTTGATTAGTGACCCCAGTTGGGACTGGCTACTCTGTTGCTAAGTGCCATAGTCATTAAGTGAAACATCACATGACCATGACTTGTGATTTTACTTCCGTGTTCTCCATTAACTCTGCTTGTCGCAAGCTGGTTGGGAAGCATGTGAATGGTGATCACGTGACCATGGGACACTGTGATGGTTGTAAATGTGAGGATTGGTAGCAAATCTGCTCTTTTTTTACACCATCGTAACTTTGAACTGTCACTAAATGAGGCAATCAGTAAGCATGGACTACCTGTACTTGAAAGGAATTGTGGATTTTGATTTAAAACTGCCTATAACTAATGAGGCAAAACTTACTGGATATACAGATTTGGACTGGGCTGGAGGAAATCAACCACAGGATCTGTATTCTTTTATGGGGATGCACCCATAGCTTGATGCAGCAAGAAACAAAGCATAGTCGCCCCTTTGCCTACAGAACAAGAAGAAGCAGGCGGGGAATTTGCATGGCTGCACAAGCCATTACTAGATTTTAAAATAAAAGGACCATCCAGCCATGTTATTTGAAGACCACGTGGGATACATAAGGCCGTCCAGACCTGCTATGAACTGCATAGATGTTGAACTGCGCTACGTGAAGGACATGCAAGAAAAGGGGCAAGTAAAACTGAAGTAGGCCCAACTGATGATACGGTGGCAGACGCACTTACCAAGCTGCTGCCCAGGGACCACTTCCTCAGGCTGAGAGATGCGTTGGGGCTCAGAGCATGAAACAACGTGTGGTGGTCCAACCCATTATGGTGCACAGTTCAGTGCCCAGAGCTGCCAAGAAGGGGAACGTTGGATACGTCATCCCTGTCCATCAAATTGTTTCTTTAATGGTGCAGAATAGAGAAAGGATCACCGGGTGTCCTACTTTCCATCTCTGTTCTGCTGTTGTTATGTACATAAAAGGATTAAACTGGAGCAACCAAAGGCCTCGCCCTTTGGGACTGTCTGTGCTAATTAGCCAGAGTGTTGCCTCCAGTAGCTGTGATGTAAATCCATGCCTGTTCTTCAGGTCTCTTTCTTGTCTGCTCTTCCTGCCTTCCTTTTGACTTGTTTTGCCAGTTAACTCTTTTAATGTTTGCTGATAAGCATCACAGCACATTTTTCCAGCTGAACTGAATGGTATGTGTGCTTCCTCTGATCTGGATAGAGGGGCTGACTGGGAGTGTGCTGAGTGCAAACTAAACTGGAAATTACCTACAATAATTTTGCAGCAGAAATGAAGATCTACACTATGAAGTAGATGCACTCATATGACAATATACAAAATAGGATTCGCCATGATGAAACTGCTCTCAGGAAATGACCTACCTTAGAAAGGTATTGATTATACCACAGTGGTGTAAGCCAATGTCCATGTTCCATAGCTCATGGAGAGTTGCATTTCACCTGGAAGTGACTGGTATTAATTATTTCAGAAGTAACATTTGCTTTAGGGTAGTTGCACAAATAAGATTATCAGCTGCCACAAGATATTTTATTCCATCTCCATCCTTAGTTTTCCATTTATTTTTCCAAACATGAGCATTATTACTGTCTGAGGATACTACTAATAGTCCCCATTATTTTTCTTGTTTCTCATTCTTAAAATGATTTTTTCCCGCAATAATGTTTTGGGGAGAAATGCTGGGGCCCCTCCAAATCTGCTGATACATTCACCAGATGCATGGTTGTTTGAGTCTATGGATCTGTCCCCAGAAAATGAGCTGTTTTTTTTTTTAAAAAAAGAACATGACCTATGAGATAGCTTCTTTCAGCATTTAGAGAAATATACACTATATAAATTTTACTAGGATTAAATACTATAACTTGCAATCTTACTTGTACAGAATTTTTCACTTACTAGATAAAATAATTAAGAGGCATTAAACAATTATACTGATATTATTTTTTTTCGATAATATATTAATGCAGTACAAAATAAAAACTAAACCAGTGAATTATTAGGGATTGTCTTTGTCAGGAGGATGGTTATTAATAGTCCAGGATGGGAATGGATACTGTAAAATCTGGCTCGTTTGATGCGGACTAATTTTATGGTACTCTAACTTTTCCTGATGGCTTCAGCCTTGGAGATCCCTGTTCAGTATTAACCATCAGAGCTTTGGAGAGAGTAAGAGACAAAAAGGGTGTCGTTCATTGAAAACAGAGAAGTCTGCTCTTCACCTACACCTTTTCTTGGACAGAGAGAACCTGGCTATAGTCATACCGTATTTGCACTGGTAATCTTATACTTGGGTCGATTTAATCTGATCTGACGTTTCAGTGGATTCAGAATGCAGTAGTGCAGTTGCTGACTAAGAGACCGAGCCGTGAATATATCACCCGTGCTCTGGGAATGCAATACAGTAGTTGCCTAGACCTTACTGTATAATTCTCAAGGTTTGCTGTTCACAGATATAACCCTGAACTCAGGATTAAATGATCTGAAAGACTGCCTCCAACTTTATAGACTGTCAGACTGCTGCAGTTGGGATTTCAGTGGTTAGCGCCCCATTCTACAGACTATTATAAAGTGGTTATGCAGAAGCCGACAGTATGACAGTTACCCCTATCTTCTGGACACCGTAGGAGGAGAGCTGTGTTCACGCATGGTAGCAAAACGTAGGAGTCTCGTAGCATCTTTTCTGACTAACGCATTTTATGAAAAGGCATAAGCTTTCATGAACTGCAGCTCACTTCATCATGTGCAACATAGAAAGAAAATTTATGCTTTTTCATAAAAAGAGCTGGGAAAGCTGCCACCAGACTTCTGGAAATTCTTTATTCTGCTTCATGGGAAATACCATCCCCGGTGTTGTGGTCTGAGCTTGTGGGGAGTGTAACTCTTTACTCAGGCCTTTGTGATTTAATGCTACATTGATTTTAGTAAGATTGATTAGATGAACGTTTTTAGTATTAATTGTTCTATTGTACTTACTGTATTTTCTCTTGTTTTTTTCCTGGCCCCATTTAGCGATTGCTTTAGTGATAATTAGTCCAGAAATATTTTAAAACAAATAAAAAATAAAAGACCAATACTTGTAACATCTTCAACAAATGTGCCTATCTTTCAATAAAGCAATACCTAAACAAATGGCACAAATCTTCTTCAAAATTCACCAAAATGAAATTACCTATTCCTTGGACTTAGAATGGGGAAGGAGCATCTTGTCAAGAAAAATAAGTCCTTTTAGGATTGTAAAACAATTTGTGCAATTTTGGAAATCTTGGCCAATATATTTAGGATTCAACATATTAAAAGACCAATAAAAATGCAACTCTCTTTCTCTGTGTATATACTGTATATGTGTGTGTATGTGTGGTTACAAACAACGAGACACTTCCTGAATTAATACACTTTAAAAAAAAATAAGGAAAAGTATGGGGTATTGATTAAGCATTCTGTAAAATTTCATAAAAGCACCAAGAAAAGAATGAAAGTATCTGGGGGTTTAAGGCCTGGTATAAGCAGTAGGGAAAAAAAACGCACAACCAAAATGCCCAGTTTTCCCTATGCAATATGATTTGATTAAATGTTATTGGCCTTATAGCAGAGTTTTCAATTTTATGGACCTACTAAAGCTAAAATTGAATTTCATATGCAAAGTATATACAGTTGTTTGATATTAGCATTGTCCCCCACAGAGACATTTGCATTTTGTTTAACTGAAAGATGAAGCGAGTTAAATGCCAGTCTGCATGCCTCAGTCCATTATATGAAACATTCTTACATTATAAAGATATTGAATGGAAGAATATACTTGGGTAGCTTGGAGATACTTGAAATCTAATGCATACATTTTGGGTATGTGAAAATTAGGCTTCGTGTTTTGGGCCAATTTATTACTGGCGTAATCCTGTAAAAAAATTATGAAGAATACTATTATAGATTGGAAGGTTCAGTGCAGTGCCTGCATTGTTCCCTCTAACAATTACCAAGGTTTGAGTTCTGAAAAGCTTTTTCCATGGGTTGTAAGAAATTAATAATTTATAACAACAACAACAACACAAAGGCATATACTTATGACACAGTTTTATTGTCTTGAATCTCTCCTGGACTTATATCAGTGAAATTTAATTTTTAAGGAAATAATGAATAATGTATTTGCTATAAAAATGATGTAATGCACATTAGTATTTTTCTTTTGTATCATGTGATTAAATAAATAATGCAATTCCAAAAACTTTAATCTCAGTGGGGACTGGTGTTAAACTTTCTGCCTGAAATTTATTTATTTTCCAATGCCTCATTTTTATCTTTGCTTCCATCAATGCACATATTTGAGCAATTCTAAAAATTTGCTGCAACAGAAAATATGTAATTCCTCTAAAATATTGTTGAGTTTGACCTCAGATGCTTGCTGGTATTTTATAACACAGAACATAGCTGAATAGATAAAAGAGAGTTCATTGATCGGACATGGGCACGGGAACTGATGAAACAAAAGTTCAGTTTTGTACTAGAAGAATGGGCAGAGTTTAGAGTTGTGAGATAGATGTTTGTGTGTGTGTGTGTGTGTGTGTGTGTGTGTGAGAGAGAGAGAGAGAGAGAGAGAGAGAGAGAGAGAGAGAGAGAGAGAGAATTCTTTTGCTATAAATGAGGTCTATCAACTGCTACAAGATCTAGCATGGAGGATCAGGAAGAGAACCAGTAATTCATGAGCTATTTCTAAGGTAGATAGGTAGTTAGGTACACAGACAGGCAGGCAGACAGGCAGAATCAGCCCAAATCAATCTACTCTGCAGGATGAAAGTCTCATCACTGAAGATTTGGGACCATAATCTACTGTGCTGGTCCCATGCAGATTTGTAGGTAGATTGTAGGTAGAGTAGACTTCCTAGTCTAGGGCTATGACTGCCCCAAGGCCACTCAACTGGCTTCTATTCCTGTTAGTGTCCATTGTAAGACACAATAAGTAGCTAGGAAGTAGTAATAATAATAGTAGTAATAGTAGAGGGAAGGGTCATAGCTCAGGGATGGAACACAAACTTTGCATGCAAAAGGTTTCAGGTTCAAACATTGACATTTCCATTATTTATTAGATTAATATACCAGCTTTCTACCTAGAAAGGGCACTTTTGTGGCTACCCAAAAAGAATGAAGAAATAATTATTGTAAAATCGTAGTGAAAATCATGAAAACAGCAATTGAAATAACTAAGCTAAGTTTAAGAGATATATCTTGACACCTTTTCTTGAAGGTTTAGGAATGATGACCAGTTACAAAAAAGAAAGAGTGCACCTTGCAGTTCAGAACTGACTAAAAGACCCTTTCTGTTTTTTCCTGTTCTGACGGACCTCTGCAAACAGAACCAACTTGAGAAAAATATCTCCTACAGATCCTAACCTAGACAGTCCTCTAGTCATGATCTTGGAAAGGCACTGGCATCCAAAGCAGACAATTTTAATTTGGATGAGCAAATAGCCTACAAGGCATAAGCTATTGATGGCCTTATACGTCAGCCACCCAGAGTCACATTTTGCAAGCTGGGCACCATACAGATTGTTTAAGTAAATAACTTTGGATTCCAAATCCTGTAAGAGCTCGGATGTGGGAAGAATATTTAAACTTGTACTAACAGATTCTCTCTCAGACAAGTTTAGATATTCTTGTATAGATATAGATATGGGTATAGACACACACACACACACGCACATACAGGATGTACCAAAAGTCAGGGCCCGTAGACAATTTATTATATAAATTACATTAAATGTTTGAATTGGTTGCCATTTTCTTCTAGACACTTCCTTACTCATTTGACACATGACCTTTGAACATTCCTAAGTACAGGAATATTTTCTCTGAAAAAAACATTAATAAAACATTGTGATTGGCCTAAGGGGCCTGATGCGTGTATGATGGTTAAAACGCTAGACTAGGAGCAGGGAGACTCTTAAAAGCAAATTCTGGGGTCCTTACAACCCCAAAAATAAAACAATGTATACAACAAGAAAAGCAGGAAGCACTCAAACCAAAAAGAGGACAACCCGCCCCCTCAATCACACTTGCCTGAAGGGTCCCATGACATTCTCCTCCCACTCTGGCCTCATTCTATCCCAGCGCTTGGGGGAAAAGTCAGCTGTTAAGCACTTTCTGGAAGGAATTTTTAACTATATAAGAAGATCAACAGCGTGCATGCAACTCTACAGAACTAATGAATTAAGCTCAGGTTTTAGCATAACAAGAAGAATCCCATATTTTATCCCCTACTTAGGATTTTACTTTTGACTTCTAGCCTTATGTTTCCTACCTGAACTTTGTTCTTTGGATTTAGCATTCAAAAGTGATAGCTATTATACCAGGATATAAATGAAAATATATTTACGAAGCAAAGGCCTCACCCTGCTTCCTTTTTTACCTGAGTTTAATCAAAACATTTTACTTTTGCAAGGAAACTCTTGCTGCCTCCCATACTATAGGCTGGACTCTGCCTTGGGCACCTGGTTGCTACTGATATGGCATGAGATCAGTCCAGTGAAATGATCTGTGTAGGAAGCAATTCACTGAAAACATCTGCAGGATTGGATCATAATTTATCTCTGAAAATAACCAAAGGAATTATGGTGCAGAATTATCTGAACTGGCCTTATAAATTCTTAAAACAGACTTCTTTATATATGTGATGTAAGGGCACATATGCACACTTCAGCAATGCTTTAATCTGAATTAAATCAATGCTAGTAAGATATAAAACAGTGCATATAACTGTCATTCCATTTTTTAAAAATTTTTTAACCAAAACTTTGCAATGTTTTACATTTAGACCTTTATCACTTTATCAGCCTTTTATTTAACATGATTGTATGAATTTCCAAGTGTAATTTTATATGATTAGTAATCTTTGTAGTTTTTGCTCTTACATGTCTATGTCTGGCCTTGAGAAACGTTATAACAATTCCCAAAATATTTATTGTTTTATTTTTGCATTCTGCTTTTGCATTTTCTTGGTTGGAAGCTACAGTCTCATCCCCTCTCACCCTTATGGGTGGTACATGTCTTCCTCAATCTCGGGTCCTCTACCAGAGGCCTGGGAGTTTGAGGGTTCTGCACAGTATCTCAGCTGTTCCTAGCCCTGCACTTTTCTGGACAGAGAGCTCGGATGTTGCTCCTGGGACCTGTTGGAGCCACGCTCCCAGCTTAGGAGTCACGGCCCCGAGTGCTCCTACCACCACTGGGACCACTTTGGCCTTTACTCTTCACATCCTCTCTAGTTCCTCCTTCAGGCCCTGGTACTTCTCCAGCTTCTCATGCTCCTTCTTCCTGATGTTTCTGTCACTTGGCACTGTTACATCTATCACTACCGCTGTCTTCTGGTCTTTGTCTACTACCATGATGTCTGGTTGATTGGCCAGTACCTGCCTGTCCGCCTGGATCTGGAAGTCCCACAGGATCTTAGCCCCGTTATTCTCTATGACCTTCTGTGGAATCTCCCATCTGGACTTGGGAGGGTCTAGCCCATACACTGTACAGATGCTCCTGTACCCAATGCCAGCTACTTGGTTGTGCCGTTCAGTATATGTTGTTCCTGCCTGCACCTTACACCCTGCCACTATGTGTTGGACTCAGTCTGAGGCTTCTCTGCACAGTCTGTACCTTGGGTCCTGTCTAGTCTGGTAGACCCCTGCGTCTATGGATCTGGTGCTTAGTGCCTGTTCTGGTACTACTATGACCAATGCCTCAGTGCTGTCTTTTAGTGCAGCCCTATCCAGCCACTGGTAGAATTTCCCAATGTCAGCCACCTCAGCTATCTGTCAGAGGTACATTCCATGCACCGTCTTGTCTTGCTATGGCACTTCCTCTGCTTGAACTTCCTTCCATGTTGGCTGCTGCTGCCTCAGGCATTATCTCAGCAGCTTATCTTTGGGCGCCATCTTACTGATGTACTCCTGGATGCTCTGGGTTTTGTCCAGGACAGTGGCTTTGACACTCACTACATATGTGTGTGTGTGCGCGCGTGCACGTGTGTGTATAATGATCCTGCCTTTTTTTTCATATGTAACTCAAGGCAGCAAACATACCAATACTCCTTCCTCCTCCTATTTTCCCCACAACAACCCTGTGAGGTGAGTTGGGCTGAGAGAGAATGGCTGGCCCAAAGTCACCCAGCCGGCTTGTCATGCCTAAAGCGGGACTAGAACTCACATGCTCCTGTTTTTCTAGGCCAACACCTTAACCACTACCCCAAACTGGCTCTCTATATTTATTTGTTTCAGAAAAGTTTGAATGATAAAACTTTAAAGTTTTGTTTATATTGAACTTTTTTCACAGTTTGGATACACTGAAGACACTTTACAGGGCAGATTTAAATTAGTTTCACACACGGAATTGGAGTTTTAGTATGAGAAAGAGATCTCTACAGAGATTTCTCAACACCTTCATCAAGCTCTAACCCTGAGGATTATTTGAGGAGAAGTCTTGACAGTTAAATTGGTAAGCAAAAGCCTCATTTGCAGGACAGTATAAAGATCTACCCCAGCCTTTCCAAACAATCTTGAAAATAGAAGGTGTTGGTCTAGGACTCAGGAGATTCAGGCTGAAGTCCACCCTCAGCCTTGGAAATGTACTGCGTGACTTTTGACCAATCATGATTGCCCCAGCCTACCTTGCAGGCTTTTTCTTGTTTGGATAAAATGAAGGGAGATCCCAGGCTAAGCCCCCTTGAGCTGTCAGAGAGAAACCAAGATATATATCCAATAAAGGAAAATAAATAAAGTCAGAGATTCCCAAAGCTTACTGTTTTAAGCATTCTCTCAATTATTGCCTATTTTTGGCTGCTGGAAAATATTTCACTCCCCTTTTCCAAACTGATATTTTAGTTGTAGCAATACTGGGAGGATAAGGGTCATGTATATGTCCAGAGCAGTGTTTCTCAGTCTTGGCAATTGGAAGATGTGCTGTTTTCACTGTGACTGTAACTATATTCTTGTGTATATTGTTTTTATTGCTTTTGTGTAATTTTAACTGTTAGTTTTTACTTGCTGATTTTGACTGTGGTTGGACTGCGCCTTGGTGGGGGATGCATTATACATGTCTTTTGACA
This sequence comes from Python bivittatus, assembly GCF_059951505.1. NCBI lineage: Eukaryota > Metazoa > Chordata > Lepidosauria > Squamata > Pythonidae > Python > Python bivittatus. The sequence continues at coordinate 20,323,711 of NW_028277040.1, forward strand.
ATGGACTGCAGTGCTGTATTGTCTTTAATTTACAAGTATTCTCAGGCATGGAATCAGTAGAACACAAAGCCTCCGGAGTCTTTATAGAGCTCTGCATATGGATGCAAATTAATTATTTGATTCTTGCAGGTCTGGGTAACACTTCTTTATATCATATGTGTTCTTGTTACAGTGAGTCTTAATGGTGTGTATTCATGCTATACCAATCCTTAATCTTGCAATCTTAATCCAACTGTGCAAAAACATTAATTAACCCAATTGGTTGTTTGGCATGGAAGAAGATGGCTAAAGTTTGGAATAAAAGGGAGAAAAATAATACAGACAGCACATTTTGTACATACGGTAACTTATTTACTTAGATACACCCACATGAGAAACTGCTCTGAAGCACATGCAATCCCTAATTAGGTCACCAGCAAATTTACTAGCTGTAATTTAATACATAGAAAAAGTCTATGACCCTTTTTTTGTTTTCATACTTTGGCAATGGCTGATATAATATAAAAGAAACAAATTCCTATTGATTTGAATGAAACGATAGTATACCCTGTATTGTAAAGTGACACAAATAGAAAGCAATAGAATGTTTTTGTTAAAAAAAATCCCAGCATGCTTAATCCATAATTTTTAAATATATGTGTGTGTATGCAATTAATTAATTAATATTTAATTAATTAACAATTAATTAACACATGGAATTAATGCTGTTCATTGTTTAATTCTGTTTGTAATGCCACAATGTAATTAGTCACTTATAGTAAATGAAACTTTATGTAGTACACTGGGTATTAATCATGTTTATATAGCTGTTTGTAATGTTACAAGTATGAGCAAAGGTTGAATATGGTGAGGATATTATGACATCCAAGTAATTTTTTTAGACTTGAAATACATTTACTAGAAATAGTTTCACAGGCTGTTTATATTGCTGGGGGTCTAAAAAGATTTTTTGTGTGTGTAGTATGTATATATATCAGTTGAAGTTATGTGTGTGTCTGAGAGAAAGAAATAAAGAGAGAGGGCTTAGATTAAATCTATTAAATTTAAAGATTTAAGGTATTGTAAATATCATAGAGTCCAGAATAAAATTAATTGTTCTAAGATTGTTTGCTTAAAATATCTCTTTTCTTCTCTGGAGAAGCTGGTTTCCTTTCCCATAATCTGTGTGCTGTTAATTCCAGAAATAAATTGAAAGAGTTACATTTTTCAAACTCTGCTACTGAAATTGGAAAAAAAATACTTCTTTTAAAAGGATGGTGCGTACTGTATACTAAAACGCCTGTGTAGCATGAAGGAATACAGTAATTGTATCTGAGGACTTGGAATAGATTTTTTCTCCTAGGCAGGTGAGGTATCCCGTCATATATCAGCTCCCCTGCCATCCCACTCTCCCTCCGTTGCTTGGTGCATTTGGCCAGTCACGTGGTCACTCCTCACTCGCACGGCATCATCCTTTATTTATATATTTCATTAAATCAATTTATATGGCACCCATCTTGCAAATGCAACTCTAGGCGGCGAAACAACACATTGAAAACAATATCAACAAAAGTGTAAAAATCAAGAACAAATCCAGTAAACATTCAACAGTAACAATAACATCTCATGGGCCCTCTAACCCCACCTCCCAGCCCCCCACCTCTAGATCTTCACTGCATTGCAAAAGGCCTACAGGGCAGAAAGTTGGAAGAAAATTATGGCCTTCTCTCATTTCTCTAATGGATAAAACTATTCAGAACAATTCAGAATGGTGCAGAACCAAAAGCACTTGTTTAACAATTACTGTAATCCCCCCATCAACTAAATATCCTAACCTATCAATATTTTTTTAAATGATTTTTTAAAAAAACAGTCCTGAACTCTGGCCAGTTACTAACTGCTCTGAGACCACCCACAGTTATAGTCCTGTAAGTATGATGGCAAAGCACATAACCTTGGCAAGTGATAGGAATATATTTAAATTGCATATGTAAAAAAATAGGAAGCATGAATTAAAATAGATGATCCAGGTACAGCTCAATCTTCTACTGGCTTTAAGGGAAAATTATACCTGTGCTAAAATCTTCCCTTTAAAACTAATGGTACAAAGAAAGCAGTCCTAAACATAAGAGTTTTAATTCCACTTAACACACTGGGACTTATTTCCAAGTAAATATGCAGAATTTTTCAACATAATTTTAGCTGCCTAATTATGAAAAATAGATAAACAGATACTAGCAGCTATCAACAACCAAAATTAACTAAGCATTCTGTAACCAATATATGACTAGGTATTGACAAGTTGTCTATGAGACAGCTCTAAATAACAGCATTTTGTTTTATTTTGATTAATTCTAATGTATACCTTTCTTTGTCAAATGAGTACGTAATAGTAATAGATTGTTCTGTTCCTGTTAGTCATATATAAACTGACCATCCTCAGCTAAAGAAAAAAAAGTATCATACTGGTAACTTGATGGTAAAAATTAAAAGACTAATCAGCAACAAAAGCGGAGCCAAAGCATGACAGTTTTTACCATTATCACTTACTAGTGTATGCACGTGATTGCTGACTAGTTTACTTATGAGTGTTAGCAAGAAAACTTACCATAAAACTGATACTGTAGTAGGAGTCAATGGCACAAAAGAACAAGTTCCGTTCCCAAGGTCTGTCCTTAAGTCGAATTTGTATGTAAGCCGGAACAGTATTATTGTATAATACTGTATAAGTAGTATTGTGTAATTAACTTCAATCATTGTGTATTTAACTCACATTTTGCTACAATAGGCTCCAATCTTAACTATGGGTCACCCATAAACCGGGGGACTGTCAGGTTCAGCCCAAAGGACTCCAAGAGACAATGCAAATACAGTTCTGTTGTGTTTATTAGCTTCAACCTCCAGACAGAAATCTCCCCAGACTGAACCCTAGTTCCCAAGCCAGCCAGCCACAACACCGTGAATTCCTTAGGGAGGTGCCAGCCTCATCATCTTGAACTTCCCACGCTCCTGTTGGGGGCTAAGAACACGCTTATCTCCCTGAGCCTGGCCTTCATAAGTCCATTCCATCACAGGGACTACCTGTACTGTACATATACTGTACATACTGTACAAATAAGAATTTGGATGTAATACAATCTTACATTTTTAACATGGCAGTTTTGTCATAACTCAGTATTGGCTACAGCATTCCTACATAGATTCTGAATTTTGTACTTAACAACATGAGTGAAGTTGAACAGGACTTGGGATCACTACTAAGACTCTGGTGAGGAATTAGTGTTTTTAGATGCATGCATTTTCTATGTGTCTCTCAGCAAAGACAAGATCAAAGCAACAGAAAAAATAAATCTAAACTTCTTTGGGCATTCCACTGATGTAGGACTAATATTACAATTGGTAAACAAATGCTTAATTTCAAGTACCAGCTTTAAACATAGATTTTCCTACCATGATTACTGAAGTACTCAGCCTAGTTCAGAAATAACCACTGAACTACTGGAATATTCTACAAACTTAGTCGTTTATGAAAGTCTATTTGATTAGCAAATAAAAAAATTAGCTAAGATAGTTGAATATTTACACTATGTCATTTTTTTTGCCAGTACTGCATCTTTGAGGAGGCCAGCTGTAATTTCTGTCGGCATTCAGACCTGCTTGTAAGTATTCCACCTGGAATCTGTGCTAGTAATCCCAGTTATAGAAGGGATTGCCGTGAATTGATGCATAGTGAACAGCTGTCTTGTTTCTTTTGATTTCACATTTATTTGCGTGAAACCTAGCAGAGATTCAAATGTTGTCCAATTAAGTCACCTCAGTAATCTCTTCCAACTTACTCTGTTTAAGACTTCTCTTCCAAAATGTTTTAACTACAACACCCTCTACCTTGAATGAATGCATACTTACTAGATGAAACACCAGCATTCCAAAAGAAAAGAGAGCTTTCTATACACTTGAAATGTTCTCCTGCTACCCACTAACACAGACATTTGTAAATTAAGGGACAGACATGTTTAAATCCCAGAAAACAGTCTTGGGATTTAAGACATGTTGAAGGCATGGGGAAAAATGAAATATATTCATTTTGTTGTCTGGAAAGGAAACTTCAGAATTCACACTGATAGCCAAAGGCTATCAAAGATAGCTGATTTTAAGTTACGATAACATCTTGCATTTCCTCATTATTTTTTATGGACAGTTTTCATTCCTAGTCTGGACTTGAAAGGAAAGAGTTGAAGGAAACTAGAACCTTTTTCCATTTGCATCAAACTATGATACTTGCCTTGGCAGTACGGGTAGTTCTTGCTTAGTGACCACAATTGGGACTGGCAACTTGGTTGCTAAGCAATGCGGTTGCTAAGTGAAAAATCACGTGACCACAACTGGGCTTATGACCTTACTTCCCCTTTGGTTGTTAAGTGAAGCAACATGGTCACTTAGCGAAAAATCACGTGACCACGACTTACAATTTTACTTCCGCCTTCCATACTGTACAGTATTAACTCAGCTTATTGCAAGTGAAAATGCACACTGGTTGCAAAGTACGTGAAAGACAATTACATGATTGTGGGATGCTGCAACAGTCAAAAATGCGAGGATTGGTCGCAAAGTTATTTTTTAGCACCATCATAATTTTGAAAAGTTGCTACATGAGGCAGTCAGTAAGTGAGGACTACCTGTATCTTTGTTTCTACCATGTCCATATGACATTGCTGTCATCTCATCCCCAGCCCATAAGACAGACTATTCATAATTGTACTGGTGATTGTGTTTTTCCAATTAAGCTGACAGCATCCAGTGACAGCAGTTAAATGTATACAATCTATTACACTTTACCACCTATTACATCAGAAGCAAAGTCAGGTGACTAGTAACAGGGTGGTGCTTATTGGATATTTCTATGCCTCCTTCCTTCTACTCCTAGATTAGCCCTTCTCTGCCACTATTCTCTGTGGTCTCCTAAACAGTGAGAGCAGTGCTGTGCTCGTGGTCTATCGGAATTGCACAATAATGCTATGCTGCTCAGCTGACGATACTGTAAACACTTTCACTATTACCTTGACTAGTTTAGCTGAATGCTGCAATAGTGGAATGACAGGACTAACAGCCCCCCTCCCACTGCCTCCCAAATACAGCATATTAGAACTTGGAAGTTGGTATTTGTTGCCTGCCTAAAGGAAGGAAAGATCCTCAATAAAAGTGTGGGTTGTGACTGGGCTCCCTATATGACTCAAGGACAGAAGGAACCTAGAGATGATGGACAAAGTCAGATTTGCCCCATTTCTGCTCCAGGGCCATGACTGAGGGATGCTTTTCTCACCGGCTTGTGGCAGGCAGAAGAGAGAGGGCAGCAAAACCAGAGGAATCAACCAATTGCTTTGCTTATCATAAATTCCCCAGACAAAATCAGCACAGTACCATTTGGTGATGACTTAGAACAGAGAGGAGGCAGCACAGGAATCAGCAACAGTTTCTGCCAGTACAGTATCGTTTCTGCCAACTCAAGGATGGGTGGGTAGCACTTTACTTCCATAATCAGGAAAGGCCTTCAGTCCTCCTCAGGCACTGCAGGACCAGCACAATGCTGGACATGTGCTTTGAGCACCCCGGCCCCTGGCAACTTCTGTGCTGCAATGTCACAACTATTGGGAGGGATCCCATGGCATTGTGCCCCCCCCACTGCTTAGCATTGCAGCTGTGGAGTAGGCTTTATAAACTTATATCCAACAGCTGGATGTGTGCTTCAAACCCTCTTTGCGTCTTCGGTGTTTTAGCCCCAAAGACACGGGGGACGCTTTTTCAACTGGGAGAAGCGGCTGGCAGTCTATACTTCTGTGGGAAAGAGTGAGAAGACACATTGTTTTGCCAAGACTGGATATTCTGATTCCTTATTCCAGAGCTTATATATGTCACCAACATTAACCCTTCATCATACTCTTTAACTTCAAATAAAGTTGGATTGTTGGTTTTATTTCAAAAACGGTATCTAAGGGGGGGGGGCTCCAAGCACCTGGACCATATTGTTTTAACTAAATATATTGCTGAGCAGATGATTTAGGTAAGCTACAATCAATATGTAACCTTTCAAAATTCTTAAAATACTGGTTGCTAGTCACCTGATTTAAGCTATTGATCTCTTGTTCAGCCTGGGAGTTCCAATAAAATATTTCCCTCCCATCTTCAGATTTGGATTGGGCCAAGTTTTAAGAAATGTTAAATACAATTCTTGTGACGTAGATATGAATTTAATTAACCAGAAAATATTTTGTGTTTATTGGGTTCCCCAGAAGGAGTTTAAAAAAGAATATCAGACTTCTTGTGTTGATTTTACAGGTCTCATTGACTCACATTTGCTCATGTTTGCTTACAGCCCCTTTCAGGTCTCAAGTTACATGTTAGCCCAGCTTTGGAGAAAAACTTGTAAAGATGTAAATGCAATGTTGAACTATATTCCAAAAATATAGAACTTGGCATGTTATAAAGAACTGGCTCAATCTAGCTTGGAGATCAGCTAAGAGAATCATTCTACAAAGGTGGAATGTCAAAAAGTGGATTCAAGAGATGTGTTCTTCACTGATTTTTTAAATGTCTTTATATCGCACAGATGATAGATATTATGTGGCTATATGGTTTAGATTTACTAATATGTTAAAGGACTAAGGTTATCTTAACAGCACATATGGATTTTTAAAAAAGTTTCAGTTTATCACTAATATGTACATGTGTGTGTAGATTTTTGTGTGTATTACAGGCATCACTATTGTATTGTTTTAATTTTGTTAATAAAAACAGGTAAAATGACCCACTTCCCCTCCTCTCCTGTTGTTGCCACCTGTGGCAAGAAAAATGGAGGGTTGACAGAAAAGGGGGAACTCTGTCTTTCTTCCCCCCACTTCTTTTGCCACTGGGGAACAGGAGATGCAGGGGTAGATAAATGACAGAAGTAGTGGAGAAAGGCTTTTTTCCTGCCTAGGATCTTATTCGTGCCATGCTGTGTCAAAACACCCTAAGGAAACTGTGCATTGGCTGAATGCCTTTGATGCAAAAGCAGGAGAGATACAATATCGTCTATGATGACTAGCATGTTCTTCTCCCGTTTAACTGAGAAGAACACCTTTATTTCCTCCCCCCCCATTATATTTCTGTTCCGATTTTAGAGTGCAAGAGGCCGTGTGCCTTTAGCGTCTGCTCCTTGTAAAATGTCCTGATACCGCTGTCCTCTAATAGCGGGAAAAGACTTTCCGTCTCCTCCGTCCGTGCAAAAGCACACTTGCGGCTCTCCACCTGTGCAGAAGGCTTTATAAATCTATATCCAACAGCTGGATATGCGCTTTAAACACGCCCCTTGCGTCTTCCGCGCTTAGCACCAAACACGGGGACTGCAAAGCCAGGCGCTGCTCCCGCCGGGCCTCCTCTTCCCGCCCTGTCCATAGAGGCACCGCCAGTTCTCTGCCTGTCACTCTCCGCGCTCTCTTTCATCCTAAAGGTACAAAACGCCCGCGATTCTTTTTAAGTCCGGGCGCTTGAAGAGTTAATTATTGTCTGGGTTCTTACGCCCGCCCGTTCCGAATCGAGCCTCAGAAGCAAAACTTCCCTCCCAAATTCAGTACTGTACCACTCTGGCTTCTAGGCCGGACGACATACATTTTAAGCTCCACTATGTCGATTCCCAGAGAGTCAATCAACAAACTATCTCTTTCTTGCAGTTGAACTTGAAAGCCCTCCGTAGTGGAACAGCGGATGAATAATTCCATGCAAACAACGTAACAAACGCCGGACGACTCGTCCTTTTCCAAGATGGCCACGTAGCGTACGGCGCCAGTCTTGCGTCATAACCGCCTCCTCGGTGGCTTTGCTTTGCCCTTTTCTAGAATGGCCGCACCGCGGGCGTCGCCAGCCTCCTCACGTTGTTCCTCGGACTGAGAGACGCGAAGGAAGTTCGACGGGAGGGGAGGGAAGAAACCCCGTTTTCCTCGCCCCACGTCGAGCAGCGCAGCTGAAGCACGTCGGAAGGGAGTTGCGGTGGGGCAGGGAAGGTGCGTTTCCCCCCGGGGGCAGGAGAGGGGGGCGTGTACGCCTGCTGGCCGGCTGACGGGTGGCGATAAAAAACTTTAGAGAAGGAGCGACGGGGAAGGGAGGTGTTGCAGCTTAGCAGCGTCCCGAGTGAGACCTGCCGGGGGTCTGTTAAGTTTAACGAAGGGGAAAAGCGAGGGAGGTGAGTGGCTTCGCGGAGTTGGAGCGGCTTGCTTGCCTGCCCGCCCGCCCTGGCCCTTATTAGCCTGCTGGTCTTCAGCATCCCTCGATGGCCACCGCTCCCTGCCTTGCCTTTATGAGAGCCTGCTGCGGATCGGCTTGGGAGCGCCGGACAGAGGCCGTCGATGCCCTGCGTTGGGATGCCAGGGCGTACGAGTGGCACGACCCTTCCCCTGCGGAGGCTGCCGCAGTAACCATTGAGGGATGGGCGGAGGGAGAGGAGGCAAGCCTGTGCTCCCTAGGCGCCCAGCTGGGTCACGCTGTTGCACGCAGTCTAGCCTTCTTGAATATAGGCCTCAGAGCCTGACTAAATGTGTGGACTGCATTTTAGAGTGAAACTAGCAGATTTGGACTTGGGTGGCTTTTCGATCTTGTTTTTTTTTTCCCCCCTTTTCCTTTTCGGTTAGATATCACACTAAATTGATCCCCCTCCTCTGTTTTAAAAAAATAATTCTAATTCAGAATCAGTGGTTCTGTATTTAAGCTATGTATGTAGGTATGTCCATATAAGGCCTTACACCATTAAAAGTGTACAATGATTTAGGAGTTATACCACAGATACATCTTGTGTAAAGTTGCTAAAAAAGGAAAGGGGAAATGTAAAATAAATAGTTCTCATTGTGGGAAAGCGTGCATAGTGAGTGGCTTCTTGCCTTGCTTATGTATGAGATTTCATCTAGCTTACTTAAACAGAAATAAAGTAATTCAGGTTTGTTTGTTTTTTAGGATTTGGATTGCTCAATTAATTACTGGCAACCATGAAACTTCTACAAGAGTCTGTAAAAATGCAGATTTTTACAGCCATACACAATTTAGTTTTTTTCTTAAGGTGGGGGGGGGAATTGATGGAGGAACCAACTGCATATTACAGTGGGAAGGGAAGTACTGATTCCTGCCTAGGAAGATGTAAGAAAAGCATTGCCCTATTTTTTCCTTCCCATTATGTACTCCAAAATCAGTTCTCAAAATTTTATTTTTGGTCACACTGTATGTAATTAAGATTCCACTTATGACAGAAACATGCAGCACCTTATTGCTTTTCAGTATTTGGCAATATTTGTCATCTGTTTCAAACCCAGTGCAGACACTATGCTCCTCCTCTGGTGTTCAACATTTCAGAATAGTTTAGACTATAATCATTTAGTTCCTGAGATGGCAAGGCACCCCTCTGCCATACAGAAGATCTTCAGTGTGAATGTCTGCAGCTGTTGCTTCTCTCTGAAGACAGTAAAAAGGAACGTGGGGCCCATGACAGGGAAGATTGAAACTTTGAGAACCAGAGTTCTTCTATTCCCCCATCGCCTCCATCCCAAAGTAGGGAATAAAGGTCTTCAGCTCAGGAGGCTGAAGGTTTATCTTCTGACCCATTTGGGAAAACGGGCAATGGGAAGAAAAGAAACAAAACAAAAAAATCCATCATACTTTTCAGCTTGCCGATTAAGTTAGCAATTATATTTCCCCTGTCCTCTTTGGATTGCTCAATTAAAGGCATATTTTTATTCATCAGTTATTGCTTCTTTGGATGAGTAATTTATCTAGCTGACCATTTATTATCTAGCCAACAGATTTGGAAGAGGTTTGGCAATGACTGAACTGCTAAAATATTTTTTCCAGTATCTCGAGTTGTTTCTTGATTAGCTAAACACTGAAAGTGGTGTAACATGAACACAATGATGCATTTTGTGAGATGTTAAAATAATGAACTCCACTCTCTGCCAGTAGCTTTTAGTTCCAAAGTGGAAAATGTATTTTTTTCTTTGTATGATAAAAAAAATGACAAATGAATATTTAATAGAAAAACAGCTCAAAGCCTGTCTTTTGTTTTTGCGTGCATGGCTGGATTTATCTGTGTTAGATAAACCATGTTTTAATGAGCATTGTGCAGTTAGTCCTTGTACATGTTAGCTGTATCCTCTAATTCAATGTTTCTCAACCTGGGCAACTTCAAGTGCGTAGACTTCAACTTTCAGAATTCCCCAGTCAGCATGGCCATTGTCAAGAATTCTGGAAATCGAATTCCACACATCTTAAAGTTGCTCAGGTTGGGAAATGTTACTCTAGTTCTTAAAAGTATAGGCTGCTGGGCCTAAATGTTGCTAGGTCTCTCCAGGCAAGGAGTCTGAACATGTGATTAGCATGCATAGCACTAAAAAGTTTATTCCCAGTTGAGGTCATCCTGTATTCTAGAGAGGATGCCCTTTGAGACTAATTCTGATAGTCATCTTTTCTTTGGGTGGGGGTGGGGGGAGGTTGCCCTGAAATTAACAACTCTCTTTTCAGTTCTGTGCTCTTTCTCCATAGAACTTGAAGTTGTATGAGATTTCTTATTTGGGAAAAGGTGGGTATGTCTCCTTGCATCATTAGTGGTTCCTCAGACAATGATTTTTCCCTTTGGTCCAGAAGCTAGGGAAACACTTGAAGGGAAAATAGATGGCTGATCAAAAGTACCTGGTAATAGCCATTCTAGTGGGCATAGCTCATGTTCTGCATCCCAAAGTCTTCTGGATCATGCTGGGATGTTCAGGTCTTTATCACCTGCTTGAGATTTGGAGCAGGAGCAAGAATTTGACTTTTATGTTAAGTCAAATCCCTCCTCCTGCTCCAAATCTCAAGCAGGTGATATAATATCTTATATTAACTCTTCTTCCTGTCTGAATAGATAAAGCTAGGTAGCTCAAAGGGCTGACCTGTGTAAGGAAGTTTCTTTGTTTTTATAAAGTTAACAGATAAATATTGAAAGAAAAAATAAATACTTTAAAGTGTTTCTGATTTTGAATTCAAATTTTTAAATAAGCATGCCTACTAACTTAGGCTTTATTTCTTGGCAAGTAAATACAGTAGAGGATATTTACAATATAGGAAGTTCAAGGAATGTTATCCAAGAACTTTGGTTTTGTAGCCTATATGCATTATACAGATGAAAGAGGTATTTTTCTTTGAGGTTCTTTGTACATGTATAAGGAGGTAAAAGGACACTGGTTATCTTGGAAGGTAAGATGATCTCATTTAGAAATAGCTCATTCGGTAAGATGATCTTATTTAGAGATAGCTCATTCGGTAAGTAGGACTGGATTTTGATTGTGTGCATATTTGTTCAGAAGTAAGTCCAGAGTTTTCTATATAAGAGTTGGCTGGTTAGTACATTTTTCTATGAGATTAAAAGGAATTGTTGTTTTTGATTCATATTAGTAAATAAGCATGACTTTAGAATTGAAGAGTGTAGAGATCAGATAGTTGCAGTGCATAAAATAAAAGAATAAAAATTGATCAATGATAGTATCCAGGATAGTATATCCTAGGTTTAGTGCTTGTGATAGCATGCTTGTTCCTGGTTCAAAAGTGGGCTCCCTAGAAAAGAAATAGCAGGGGCTATTATGATTTTATCATTCACGTAATGCTCCTTGGTTTGTTTACCCACACTGAGTTCTGTGGGACTTAATCCAAGCTAAAATGGCTGGATAACAATTGTCATTTATAATCCTTGTTCTATTTTTACTTTAAAAAGGGGGGAAAAACAGGTCAGATATTTGATCACTGATATTGGCCAACTCATAGCAGATTTGAACACATTTGTGCACTGTATATTTGGATTTCATTTGAAATATAGTGTCAGAAGGATACTATAATTGAAATACATTACTTTTTAATGATTTTATTAAAAGTTTTAAAAAAGAAGATAAAAACTAATACAAACTAATACTGTATAAAGTTAGAAAGAAGAAAAAGAAAAAAAATCAAAGAGAAAGCTAAAAGTGCAAGAAAGGAAAAATAAAAAAAATAGAAAAGAAAGAAAAAAGATACAAAGAAGTGGCTTCTGATCTTATTTACAGCAGTTAAAGTACGATTATAAATTTACCAATTCCTTTAAAGTTACAACATGTCTTTCTTCTTTCTATAATCTAGCCTGTCTAATCATCAAAACCATAAATCATAAGTTCATTTTTTCTGTTTTCCGCAAAAAGTCCATAAGAGGTTTCAGTCAGCAGTCAACATAGATATTGTCTTTTCTCTAATCAAAGAAGTCAGTTTGGCATCTCAGTTTTGTCATCTTCACCAATCATTCTTCCATTGTAAGTATTATCAAAGAAATACAATACTTTTGAAATACTTGTACTGTATTCCATTAATCCTCTCAGTGCTTTTTAGAAAAAGTAATTTAGCAGGGTCCATGACTACCTTTGTGTTATCTTGTGGCAGTTCAAGAAATCTGCCTGTTTCCTTTTTTTTTTTTTTTAAAGGAAGATTATAGCACACATATACTAGTACTAAACTTTCCAATACAGAAGAGCTGAGGGTTTTTCTTTCCTTTTAATCCCCACATTTTCCATTGTTTATAACATTACCTGATTTGCTCCCTCCCCCAAATTATACCCCCAGTTTCACCAAGTAATGAATGAAATATTAAAAGGGATCCAAGATGAACTTTCCAAGCGGACATGACCTGAGATTGTTCAAGCATCCTTTCAGCCTCACCAGTTGCATAGCTGTTGGTTTTTAGGAGGATAATTTAGCAGAAGTATAGTTTGGATATACCTGGATATCTGCAGGGCTGCTTATTCCAAGTGGAATCTGGTGTCCCAAGGCATACTGGTAGAAAAACTTTAGTAAGAGCCCCTGTCCCCTGTGAGTTATGGCAGGAGAAGACTTGAAAAGTGAATGTTCTGTGCTGTAGCTCCCCTTGTCCAGAATCAGCTCCTTCCAGAAATAAGATTAGCATCCTCAGTGCTAATATTTGGAAAACTTGTTGAAACTTGGTTATTTAAGTAGGCATTTGGAGATTGAGATGTGGAAGATATATGTATCCAGGATATGTGTGGGTGCTATTAATGATGTTATTTTATTGAGAAGTGGCTTTATTTATATGTATTTGTATATTTCTTATTGTATATTGCTTTTGTAAGCTGTTTAGGATTGTTTTTAATTGAACTAGCTTAATTGAACTAGCACTTGTAGATAGGTAGGTAGATAGGTAAGTGGATCGATCAATCGATTGATCGATCTGGCAAATCCTTTTGACAGATAGATAAGCAAATATCCACTTTCTTTGGGTGTATCTTTTGTTCATGTCTGGAGGAAAAGCTATTAACAAGTGAGATGTTGAACTCTGTATGCATATCCTCCCATCTTCTATAATATAACCTTTTACCATTACTTTTCTTTATTAATACATGTTTTCATGTACTAGGATATGATTAAATAGCTTATTCTTTCTGCCCTTAAAATCTTTTTCTCATGATACAGTAAGAGCTACTTACAACTCCAAGAATTAGGAAGTGAGGCAGTCTTGGAATCAGTCATTTGTAGCCCAAGTAGAAAAAGTTTGTTATCCTTTTTGTGGAAAGTACTTCCGGCTGCAGCCTGGTTTTCTCTGTTGCATTGTACCTTATTGTGGTAAAATTGTGTTCCTGTGGAGGAAGTGGGAAAATCTTGACCTGCTTGTATATACTACAAGTTGGCTATGCTTCAGCAGCAAATGAAATTATCAGGAACTGCTCACACATGTTGGATAAAGTTAAAAGAAGACCCCATTCCAGGTTAGCAGAAGCATGGAGAAGGTTTTAATTATTAAATCTCAGGCAAGACACTCCCAAGAGCTTCTGCAAGCATTCTCTTTTCTCAACTCTCTTAATGCTTCCCATCATGATTAAAATTGCAGACATTCCTGGAGGAGAAAAAGTAATCACCAACTGGATCTATGCTAATTTGAACCTTCCTATTTAGGCCAAAAGGGAAGAGGGTAAATGTGTATTTGTGTGTGTATTTATATATATGTATATGTGTGTGCGTGCATGCGTGTGCCTGTGTATGTCGCTCTTGGCAACTGGCTTTGATTCTTTTCCAAGCATGATTCTCATAGAGTTCTCTTTAGCAAGATTTATTGAGGTGAATAGGAAGGGGTTACAAAAATTCCAGAAACTGAATTCTTTTCCATTTAGAACCATATGTCCCCAAGTACACTTGGGTGAAGACTTTTTCATTTCTTTATACAGATAGTCCTTGCTTAACGACCATTTGTTTAATGACAGTTAAGCCTCACAAGGGCTTCGGAAAAGTCGCCTTACGACCTGTACCATCGTAAAACATTGCCCCCCATGGTCACATGGCTGCATTTTGAGTGCTTGGCAACTGGCTTGCATTTATGACCGGTTGCCAACGCCTTGCAATCAGGTGATTGCCATTTGCAATCTTCTCTGCTGGCTTCCCCAGAAAGTCGATGCAGGAAAGATTGCAAGCAGAGGGGACGGAGGGAAACCTCTCAGCAGTGTGCAGGAGGGGAAACCTTTCGGCAGGCTGCAGGAACGCTTGAGACCGAAAGGGCTGCCTGCTGGGAGGATTTCAGCTCTGCATGGAGCTGAACTGAAACCGTCCGGCAAGCAGCCCTTTCGCTCTCAAAGAGCTGAAATCCTTCAGCAGACAGCTCTTTCACTCTGTCCACTTAATGACCTGGGAGATCACTTAGTGGCCGCAACCAGGAGTGCCTGAATTGTGGTTGTTGAGTGAAGCAGTCATGTGGGCATCTCGCTTAACGACTGCTTCGCTCAACGATTGAGATTCTGGTCCCAATTGTGGTAATTAGGTGAGGACTACCTGTAACAGCTTTCCTATGATCTAGGAGATTGGGATTTGGGCAGTATACAAATTTAATAAATTATTATTACTCTCTCTGAAAACAGAGAAGCTTAGAGCTGGGTATTTACATATAAATCTTCTGAACCATAATCAGATTGGGACTCAGTTATTGCGCACACACATATGCATGTCGTACACACAGACACAGCTCTTATATATTTTTTTATTTTAAATGTCAACAAGACAGATTAAATCTTGAGACTTTGAAATAATCTGTAATTCTAGTATTCCATCTTGTCCTAGTGCTATTGCTAAATCCTGACTCTTTAATAAAGTCTTTTCTTAGGATAATCGTGGACAATATCCTGTCTATCACCAATACATAATTATGCCAAAGAATCTTCTTTCCCTTTCCCTTTCCCCTTAGCCCAGGAAACAGAAGGAAATATCTGTTTTCATCTGATGGCTAATTAATGATTTTCCAAATCTTGAAGTGGGAATTTGATTTTGGTTTCTTTGAATTTACTAAATTCCCCAAGAAAATTATAAAAATGGCCTTCAACCACCCAATAAATCAGGAGAGGTATACAGAACTTCCTCCTCTGTTGGACAACTCCTCTCTCTTTTT
Organism: Python bivittatus; assembly: GCF_059951505.1. Lineage (NCBI taxonomy): Eukaryota > Metazoa > Chordata > Lepidosauria > Squamata > Pythonidae > Python > Python bivittatus. The sequence goes on from NW_028277040.1 coordinate 20,339,141, forward strand.
CTCTGTCACTTCTCTTTATCCCCCCCCCCAAAAAGAAGCTGTGTCTATCATATCAAGCCAGCAAAAGTAGCCCAGCACTGCCCAGAAAGGTTTGTTTTTTTTTACTTTCTCAGTTTTTATTTCTATTTTCTCCTCAAGAAAGCAACTTCCATGTTAGTTTTTTATTCTGTATCCTCAAGCTAAGCTGTGCCTGATTCTGCACTTTTAACACGCGAATGCTACATTTTTAAACCTCTTTTGATTCTTTGCTGTGACAAGAAGCTTTAATGGTGCAACTTTATTTTTCCACTTCATTCTTCTATTCCTAACTCTGTCTGTACACCACTAAAGTGAATCATTCCTTAAAATCCTCCATTTCTTCCTTGACCTCACTCTTTGACTTTCTATCATTTCACTGAGTGTATTAAATTTCTCTTAGATGGTTAACTAAGATTTCTGCATAACTGAATTGTAACTGGTGAACACCATGTGCTTACTTGATAGCCAGTAACCTCGAGTCTTATTTAATAAATTGAATTGATTGGTTATACTTTCATTTTTTGGACTTTCAAAGGCTGCTTAATAAAATTTATTAACCTATAATGTTCAGAGCGTACAGAATTAATACTGTAGGAAGCCCCAGTTTGTACTAACAGAATTAATAGGAATGTTGGTTTCCATTTTGAGCCTATCTATATTTTTAGTTCCTCGTAGATGAAAAAAGAAGTAGAGGTATTATATTAAACATTTAATACTTTTTGGAGTGTGAATGAGAGACAGGAGGTGCTTTCATGTTTATTCAAATTAAATACCACTGGGTTCACTGGCTAAGTGTGTCTAGGACTGTAGGTCATAATATTAATATGTGGTGCTTGCTGTCCAGCTTGCAGTAAAGTTGCTTAGTTCACAAGATCTGTTCCACAACTTGCATTATGGGTATTCTAGAGAATACACCCTCACTTGTTTTTCTCTGTTGTTGAGGGGATCTCTCAGCACTAGAGGGACTAGAATTTTGAGTGATTTCCCTGCAGACTCTCCACAGGCCCCTCTCTCATACCTCTACACGGATCCTGAATCCTTTGGAACAGATGAGAATGTAGGGAGTTGCAGGGAGTGAGGGAGAAATTGCTGAAAACTGTGTACCTCCCTCCTGGCAGCAGAAGCAAACTAGTTTTTGGTTCTGCCCTAGATATTCTTGTTTATTATGCCAAGAAACTGTAATGCCATTAAAATACTTTTTTTTAGGGCAAGCAAGTTAATTTGAATTGTAGTTGTATCTTATGCCATATTTGCATGAATGGAGGTCTTTAATTTCAATAATGCCTTTCTGGGATTTGAATGAAGTTCATAATATTCACATTGAAATTCTGTTGAAATATTAATCAGCTCTCAGACTCTCCATTCTAAAACTGCAGTTGCTAATGATAGTCATCTAATTGGTAGTAAATTTTTTATTTTTATTTGTCTAGTATTAATTAAAGAAGGGATGGAACTTTATTTTGTTTCCATGGCTACTTGATATTTTAGAGTGTGGGTTTCTTTTGGAAAGCTTTACCTCATAATTCAGAGAACAAAATGTATACTCTAGCATAAAACAAAGTACAGTATATATATGTAAAGTTAAAATGTGGAGGTGAATTTGAAAACTTGCTTATGTGTGTTAGTGATGAGTCATTTGGATGACTAGAATATAGTTTGAAATATCTTGATACTTTTTAGGATTACACTGTGGGTGAATTTTTAATTAAAAACACAAATGCTTTACTTCTAGCTGTGAATTCCATTACAAGATTGGTTATACGTTACCAAAACGACCCGTCTCCACAAATAAAGCAATGGGTGGAATCATTTCCAGATGGCGGGTAAGTAAATCTTCTCAATTGGAGGTACATGTTTTTGTAGTGCAGGCAGGAGAGTGTCTCAAATGAACTTTTAAGTTTTTCTGTAATATAGAACAACATGGTGAGTGTAGCTAGGGCAGAATCATATTTATCAGTGTATTGGGTGCTCTTATTTCTACTTCTGCGATGAGCCTTCCAAAGAAGATAAGCAACTGGAATGTTTAGACTGGAGGATGTAGTCCATCTGTTACAATCAGAAGGCCATGCATATCTTTTATGCAGCATTGTATCATGTCTGGTTGTTATGGGCTGAGATGTCCTAGGTGGTGTGGTAGAAGATAACATATTGTTAATAACCAAAGGGTTGTCTAGAGGAAAGATGGGTGAAGCAAAATCTGTTGAGTTTTGGTAAGCTAATTTTGTAATATCTGGGATGTAGCTGCTTAATGAGAGGCCACATATAAAAGGCAGCTTTGTTTATGGAGTTTTTCCCTTTTTTTGGAATGATTAACAAAAGTAGCATTTATATCCTGCTTGCTAGTATTTGGAGTGCATCTTATGGAAGACTTTTCTGAGAACAGACAAATCATATTATCATTGAATTTCTAAGTTGGAGATGGGAGTCAAGAATGGGAATAGCGGCTTGAGTTTGAAGGTATTTGTGGTTTTTAATGAAGACTGCCTGTTAAAATGTATAAATCACATGTGGGGAATCATGTTTAAACTTTAAACATAATTCAATAAACTTGTTAGTCCTGTTTTAAAAACATGAATGCCGTTGGGTTATATTTGTGTATATGGAGTGTTTAGTTTTTCCCATATAAGCAAATTTTATTTTTCAGATCTGTTTAATCTAAAAAAGACCCTTCTATTTAAACAGAGCTTCTTTATACATATAGAAAAAGGGGTCCTTTCCATTTATGTGCAAACGTATATGGCTGTGAAGTGTTGAAGATAATGCCATTATACAAAAGGATGTATCTGCATATTTTTTTTTTGCTATGTATACATCACATTTATATCCCACCCTTCTTTTTAAAAGCTCTCAGGGCAGCATTTATGGTATTAATGTAATGTATTTGCACATTAATCCTGGGAAGTAGGTTCCAGTTGACAGATACTGACTCACTGAAGGCCACCTGCAAATTTCATGGCAGAATTGAGATTTTGAACTCAAGTCTCTCTGGCATACTACACTGCCAGTTTATTGCATTGATTACACTGTTGAAGGAAGAACCTACATTTACTGCACTTTGATCTACTGCACTGTAACTGTAGAGTATGGAAATTTGCCTAACTGAAATTTGTCCTCAACATGATAGGAATGCATAGAAATCTATCACTAAACTAGTATCCCTAAACACTAGTACCCCAAACAGCCTTCTCTACTTCCTCTTTTCTTCTTCCTTTTTTTTTTTTTTGCTAGAGCATTCAGACAAGGTCTTATGCACTTCTTTTCACTGGAGTGCAAGATCACAGTTAAGATTAGCAGGCCCAGAAAAAAACTGATCTAGTGTCTAAACATATTCTGGCCCATAAGAACTTATAGATGGCTGTTAATTATCTAGATATTTAGTGATTAATTAATTAATTAATTAATTAGATTGTTGAAGAGAGAGATTCAGGTATGCTGTGCATATGCACACATATATAGGAGGCTAGAGTACAAGTTTGTATGAGAGTTTCCATGTAGAGGTGAGATGAGCATAAATGTTCATTTGTGTTCCCATCATTTTGAAGCATTTCCCTTTCCCATTGTAAATTTGCCTGTGTGTGTGAGGGAGAGATGGAGAGGAGACCTTTCAGCATATATATTACTTAATGTGGTTACGTACAGTATTTTCTTTTCTTATACTGTTAGAGCAACCTTTTCTGTTTTCTTACCATTGGAAGGGTAGTGGCGATTGGATCCTCTGGCTGCAGGGCCTCCCTCAGTCTGCTCTTGGCGTGACCCTTTTTGTTTCAGCTTCATTGGAGCACTGATAGCAAGCAGAGCAGAGCAGAGACTTTTGGCCATGTCCTATATTTATAGATTTCAGGCTGGCAAAATCATATGGCTTTTAGCGTGTCCTCCCAGAGACTGTAGATAAATTTATTTAAAGATAAAATCTGTCCTTTTTATCTATTTAATTATGCAAAACTAGACAGATCTGTTTAAAATTCAAGAGGATCTTACCATAAACCTTGCAACAAAATGAAGTCTTCTGTTTGTACTTATGGAACATATAGAAAGATAATTAATGTGTACATTGAAGATTACGAAAATTTACAACTTGATTAATTTTTCCCTGCGCTAATTTTTCTTTTTCTTCCCCCCTTTTAAAAACCTTCCATAAGCTTATTAGTTTTTTTTCACTTCTTAAATTTCCTAGTAAGTAGAAACTTTCATGTACCCTAAAATAGAAGTTCCTTGACTGGTATGTACTAACATTTTAATCGCCCTGAAACCAAAGTTACTCCTCTGTAGAACTGTGAAACTGCTTCATTTGGGATGGTCTCGATAAGTCAAGTGAAATTTGTTATTTCAATGATCTACTTTTCTCATACATCATAATATTGATTTTGAGGATATGTGCTGCTGTAAAAACGCAATGTTAAGCCACATCATATACAATTTGTTCCCTCAGAAATTGGTCCCCTTGTCTGTAAATTGCAGTGTTCCACATCCTTATTGCATTTCTTTCTCGTGATCTGTGGAAGCAGCTACAGTTATGGGAAAAGTTACAGTTCTTGTGCTCCAAATGCTTTCGGTCACTAGTAATATACAACCTTAGCATGAGGTGACTGAGGAAGTGAGCTAATATAAGTAGAGAAAACGTTTGAAAGGGAGGCTGTTATTTCTCAAATTATTACAACTCTTTCCTCACCTCCAAATTTCGAATTTTTGTTTGTTTGACAGTATTTATTATCTAGTCCCTCAGGGTAAATTTTCACAACTTTTTCCTTTCATTTGTAAGCAGGCAAAACCTTCCACTATAGAAGTGTTGGAAAAACTTGATAAGGTAGGATTTTCTCTTAATACTGATTTTATGAGCTATCTGAGAGGCTTTAATTATCTTTTCAAGTGTCAGGTTATATGTAGTTTAAATTGGAGAACATAAAAAAATTATGGGTGATTGGTTAGAGCATCATATATATGTCACAAGCATAAACATTCTTGATAGGAGCGGTCCATTTGAGAATAAGTGAAAATGGAAATTGAAGGATATAATGCTGAATTTTAGGAGGAAAGTACTTTTGGAAGGGGAAATAAAAGAGACTATGCATAGGTAGTAGGAGAAATGGAAAGATGAAGAAATGAAAGAAATGAAAAGAAAATACTGAGCAGCAGCCTTCTCCAGCGCTATAAAGCAGCCTTTATTGCCAAAGACTTTCTTGCCCTGGAGTGGGACAGATGAATAACAAATTAATTTGCCTGTTAAGCTTAGTATAAAATGCTTCCATGTAAGTAATAGTTATGAGAGCCAGTTTGGTGTAGTGGTTAAGGCATCAGGCTAGAAACCGGGAGACTTTGAGTTGTAGTCCCACAAATCCAGTTGGGTGACCTTGGGCCAGTCATTCCCTCTTAGCTCTAGGAAGGAGGCAATGACAAACCACTTCTGAAATTTTGCTAAGAAAACTGCAGGAACTAGTCCAGGAGGCACCAAAATATAATAAATAAGGCACCAAAATATAATAAGTAATAGTTAAGATAATAGATTATGCTAGTGCTTATTCAGAATTTCAGGTAGTCTTCGTTTAGCAACTTCAATTGGTTCAGATGACGTGGTTGCTAAGCAAACCTCATGACAGAGGGAGAGAGAGACTCTGTGAAGATCACTGGTTGCTGCTGTCTCGTTTAGATTAAGTTACTCTCACTCCGACATGCATTATTGTCAGGGGCAGAAATTTGGGTAAGCGTGCGCATTGGTTGGAAAATGACTTTTTTACTACTGTTCATTATTGTCGTATTTGCAAATAGTTACTATCTGAGGCAGTTGCTAAATGAAGACCACCAGTGGTCAAATGTATTTATTTTCAGGTAATAAACTATATTTAAAAATAAAACTACATTTTTATAGCTTTGTTTTTCTGGTTTCTGCCATTTCCACAAGCATATTGGATATTCTTGGGCTGAAGATATCTGAAGATAATGAGTTAGTCTTTATAACTCATTCCTTTTTAATATAGGATAATATAAAATGATCAGAACCTCATCATTTCCTTCATCATCTTCTTACGCAGAGATTTCCCTATGCTGTTCCACTCCTCCCTATGTGTACTTCAGTGAGGGTGCATATGTTTCCAAACACAAACCATAGACCAGTTTAGGACGTTAAACCTATTCAATTCATTATCTCATTCTTAATTTTTCCGAGGAAAGTTTTAGAAAGTTAAAATGCTATTAAGATACTCAGATATAAATATTTTTATATTTACAGGATATCCAGGCACTGGAAGAGTTCAGAGAGAAAAATCAGAGACAGCAGAAGCTATGGGTGGGAAGGTTTCTCCTCTATTCATCTGTTCTCTATCTTCTCATCTGCTTAGTTATTTATTTGTGGTACCTTCCTGATGAATGGACTGCTCGATTCATTATGACCCTTCCACTTTTTGCATTTCCTCTGATGTAAGTAAAATATTCCTGTTTCATAACTTGTCATATTTACAGACACTATGTAGAAGGAGTTGAAAAGGATGCTGTGGGTTCTCCTTGAAGTAGAATGTGATTCATCTTACTCTGATCTCTGCAGCTATCTAGAACTTGTAGACAGGGAGTCATGAAACAATTTCTTTCATGGGCCAAGCAAGTGCTCTGAGGAGTTCATGATGAATGTACAAGCACACTAGACTTCTGTTGTTATTTTTGAACAAGACATGCACTAATATATAATTTTTGTACTTGATAGCCACAGATGTTATACTCCATTAATTTGTGTATTCACCATCTCAACTGTTATATATATGTTATAACAGTGAGTTTCATAATGTATGCTCCATGTGAAGAAGTACTTTCATTTGTCTGTCCTGAATCTCCCACTCTACAGGTTCATTGGATGATCCCAGTTTCTAGTACTGTGAGAAATAAATAATATTTATGTATGATCTAATATTTCTGGATTATGCCCCTCCGTAATAGTTTTCCCACCTAAGTTAAATGATTCTAAAGATGGAACATTTTCTACATGGTGTTGTTCTAGACTCTTAGAATTCTTTTAGCTTTATAGTAGCCATTTTGAGGTATAAAATTCACAGCTGTACATAGTTTTGAAAAGGTGTTCACATCATAGATTTGTAAATATCTGCCAGGAAGGAAATGTTTTGTTTGGGTTTAAAAGAAGAAAATAAAGTTTTCTGAAACTAAGAAAATAACCTTCAACACAGAATGGACAGCTATTTGGCCAGAGCCTGCATGTGGTCCTAGACTAATGTTTTGTGACTCCTGAAACTCCCTGGAGTCTCTTACATAGTGGTTGTATTTCTGGCAATCACAACTGTGTCTTATTAAACAGACATTATTACATGAGAAACTATCAGTAATATATGAGTGTAAGCTCAATAAAATCACAGAGGACTCAAGGGCTATAGGAATCCTTGGAATAATAATTAGACCAGGTCTGGGGAACACTGACTCTCAGTCAACAGCCCTGGACAGGATGGACAGGGACTTCTTAGAGCTCCATTTTCTGTTATCTTCTCATCTACTTGCTTGCCTGCCTGCTCTTAACTTTTTCTTGTAGCAGTAGCAGTAATCTGATTTAACACAGATCAATTTTCTCTTGTTGGTTGTTATGAGAGGGATGAATTAATTTTTTTTAAAGGCCTTGGGAAAGGATAAGAAAACCCTCAAATGGTACTTCTTTGTATCTTCTGCCCTGGTAATAGGTTGTCTACTTTGCAAGATCAGTTAAAATTAGTCTCAGTTGTTTTTTCCCTGCTAGGAATGGCTAGCTGTTGACAACCTTCTTTCTTTTGGTCAAGAGGTGAATCTATGTGGAACATGTAGTGTGATCTGGTGCTAATTCTGGAGACTTTTCAGTCTTAAGCAAAGTAAATAGTGCCCGCCTTTCTTGGTTGGCAGTTCCTAGAAAAATGCTGCCTTAGGCTACTCTCCAAGGGTCTGATAGTATTACCAATGTTGGCAATGTTTGCTGGCTTTTAAGAATATGTTAGTTGCCTAGCTCGATGCATACATTTAAATTACTTCTAGAAATAAGATAATGAAGGCATTTTTAGTAATTTTGCTATTCTATCTAAAATGTTGTTCAGTTTAGCTTCCTTGAAATCCTAAAAATCTATAGAATTGCCAAATAAGAATAAATGAAGAGAGAAATATGGAACTATCAGAAATATTTATACTCCTAATTTACTTTAATATGTAAAGCCCTTTTCTTTAATATGTATTGTGAATGTGCAAAAAAGGTTTTGCAATTCATAGAGTAAAATTAGGGCTATCAGAGATGAGGGTCTGAAAATTTCAAGCCCTATGATATAGGCTGCTTTTAATACTTTTCACATCAGATAATGTAGCCCAAGTACTAGTGCAGACTTTGGATACTGAGATGATTATGCTCACTGGAAGTATACTCATTTGCATAGAAAAAAAAATTCCAGAACAAGTTCTGATTCTACATTTTATGGAAATTGCATACCTCTGGAGAGACTGTATCTGAGCTGCAAAAGTTCAGATGGCCACAAGATGGCAGCAAAGAAATTTCAAAGACTGTGGCCATCTAGTGGGTGTCGAGATTTCTACAGTCTAGATGTGGGCAACTAAAATGATTTGGAAAAGTTTTGATCCTGAAAAGTTTATCATGATCTTTGTATTTCCTGTTAATCAGTCTGTATTGTGAGATAGGTAAATCTCACAATAGTATTAGTCTTGGTGGCAATGTACTGAAAGCTGTTCACATTGCCACCTTGTTCATAGTTTGAAATTGACGTATCTGTAGCGCAAAGGTGAACCAGTTTTGCTCATAATAAAGGGATTGCTGTTTGGTTCATCATAAACATAACTTACAGACCAAACAACTGCATTGCTTGTAACACAGCAGTTTCTGAAACTCTTTATCTTTGTTTCTATAAATGTATGATGTTTCAATAAAAGAGAGGGGGAAATACCAGAAACTGCATTGCCCTCCACCTGTTCTAAATTCTGGCTTTATCTGTCTTTGACATACAGTATAGTAATGCAGCTTCAATAAAGCTGAGTATATATGCAACAGAGTCCCAAAGTCCTAGGCAGGAAACCTATAGAGTACCTTAATTTGATACAATTTATTAAGACAGGCGATGGATCAGGAATTGGTCTTTGCTTTCCAATTCAGTCTGCAGTCTTTGCCTCTAATTATGAGTTTTACTGTCTTAATGTCTTTGCTTGAAAAAAGTCCATTCAGTGAACTCATCTTGTAACATGAAAAGAGGTGGCTGCCTGGGCACAGGACTTGCTTGGCATTAATTAGCTTCTTTTATTAAGGTTGGGATTAATTATGATGTGCTACAGATAATAGTTATTATTCTTATGAAGAAAGACATTAATGTTCAGTTTGCTCTTGTTTAGATTTTAATGCTGGATGTTCTTTCTTTCTTTTACCCTCTAACTTTTCTCTTATTTTTATTCTAGTGTTTGGTCTATAAGAACACTCCTCATCTTCTGTTTTTCAAAAAGAACAGAAAGAAATAGTGAGTATCTTATACATACTTTCCATATTTTAAGGATAAACAAGGGTATTAGTAGAGTGACACTGTATACAAGTAGTCCTTGCTTAATGACCCTAATTGGGACTAGCAACTTAGTTGCTAAGTGAAGTGGTTGCCAAGTGGGAAATCATGTGACCATGACTGTGCTTTCTGGCTGGAAAGAGACAAGACTACTCAGTTTTACACCTTCGACTTTTATTTGCTTTCTAACCACTCCCCTGCCCAGTAAGTCCCTGCTTACTGTCTTGTATAGATTGAAAGCAATGCGATTGCACCAACAGCCTGGGGCTGGGAGCTGTAGGCATGGTACACAAACAGCTTATTCTCTTGAAATCCCTCCCTCTCCAGTTTCTCTGCTCTGTGTGGTGGGGGGTTGGGGGAGAAAAATAGCAAGTGATTTCTGTAGGTGATCTCTCCTTAGCCTGACCCTTTTCTGCTGCTGGCACGACTGCATTGCTTTTGATGTGTAGAAGAGCAAATTACTCTCTTGAAATCCCTTCTGTTCCAATCTCTCCACTCTGCTGTAAGGTTGGCCATAAAGTTATTTTTTCAGCACGTTGTAACTTTGGTCACTGAATGAGTGGTCAGTAAGCAAGGACTACTTGTACAGTAGTTTTGTAGCAAAAACATTGTGGATGGCATTGTGGATAGGATAGTAACCTTTATTAATTTTTTTTAAGATTTCAAGAAACTTAAACAGTCTTTCATTTGGCTATAAAATGGAAAACGAATATAAAATATAAAATATTATGAAGATGATTATATATATAGTAAAATGATAATGCAATAAAGAATATTTTCTATTGTATAGCATTTGCCTTTTTATAAACTATAGTTCTTTCGATATTTATGTTTATTATACCAAACATGCTTCAGCTCTCAGAGCTATTAAGAAAGGTTATACTGTAAGTTACAAAATAAGAATTATCAGTTGGTTGCTCTATGCTGGTAACATATCTCAGGGGTTAGGATTCAATATTCTCCTTTGCTATATTGTATTTGCCTTCTCTATTATATATAGATAATTATTTGTTGTTGCATAGGTTAACTATGGGTCATCCTTAAACTGGGCATTCTTAACAGGGGGACTACCTGTAATCCAAACAAGTGATGATGATCAAAGTATGATAGGTCTCAATAAGGCATGCCAGCCAAAGCTGGACAAAGAATATGTACATGTGTGTGTGATTGATTTTGTGCCATCAAGTTGGTGTCACCTTTTAGTGATCCTCTAGGAGGATCTGTCCTCAATCTGGTACTTTACATTTTCAAACCATGCACCAATTGTCACTGTAATTGAGTCCACCCACCTTGCTATTGGTTGTCCTCTTATCTTTCCTTTCCCCTTTCCCAGTATTATAGACTTCTGCAGAGAGTTTGGTCTTTGCATAATATGTCCAGTATGATAATTTGAGCCTGGTTATTTGTCCTGCAAATGAAAACTCTGGGTTGATTTGTTCAGTGATCCATTTGTTTGTTTCCTTGTTTGATGATCCATTTGTTTGTTTTCTTTAGTGTTGGTTTCTTCTCCACATTAAACTTCAAAAGTGTCAATACACTTTCAGTCATGCTTCTTTGGAGTCCAACTTTCACTTCCATAGAGTGTCACAAGGAAAACCATTGCCTGCACAATTCTGATTTTTGTAGGTATAGACACATCCTGGCATCTGAATATCTTTTCCAAGGCTTTCATGCCGACTCTACCAAGTGCTAATCTGGCATATATCTGCTGGTTCCTTTACTGTTGATAGTTGTTCCTCAAAGGTAGAAGCTATCTACCACCTCAGTGTCTTTGTTGTCAGTTCTAAAGCTAGTTATTGTACCTGTTGTCATGAGTTTGGTCTCTTTCTATTTAATCTTAATCCAATTGTTTCACTGTGCTCTTTGACTTTCATACTACAGCTTGCAGATTCTTGGCATTTTGGGCTATGAGGGTAGTGTCAGCAGCACAGTGGAGGTTATTGATGTTTTGCCTCCATATTTAAAACCTAGGTCATCTTTTTCCAATTGAACTTCTCTCAGTGCATATTCTGCATACAGGTTGAATAAATGGGGGGTGGGGTATACAACCTTATTTTACTCCTTTGCCAACCTGGAGCCACTCTTTTTTCCATGTTCTGTACTGTGGCTTCCTGACCGGTGTATTGATTTTGCATGAGGACACTGAGATGTTCTAGGATTCCATTTTTCTAAGCACATTCCACAGCTTGACATGACACAATCAGAGGCCTTTCTATAGTTGATGAAGCATATGTTGACCTCTTTTGAGTATTCTTTGGATTTGTCAGTTATCCAGCATGCATCAGCAATAATGTCTCATGCTCCTTAACATTTTCAAAAGGCAGTTTGAATATCTGGCATCTCTTTTCCCTTGTAGAGCTCTAATCTGCATTAAATAATCCTACCCATTATTTTGCTAGTATCTGAAATTAAAGATATTATATGATAGTTTCCACATTCTGTTAAGTCTCCTTTCTTTGCTTTTGGAATGAAGACTGACCTTTTCTAATCTGTTAGCCACTGTGGTGTTCTCCAAATTTTTTGGCATAGCTTGGTTAGAACCTTTACTGATCCTTCTTCTGTTAATTGCCATATTTCTATAGATATTACATCAATTCTTGTAACCTTCCAATTTGGTAATGAGTGGAGGGCTGACTTAACTTCATCTTCTAGTAGTAGAGGGTTTTGTGAATAGATATCTTGGATGTTAGGATCTCTACTGTAGACAATTTCAGTATGCTGTTCCATCTTTGTTTGATGTTCTTTGAATCAGTTATTATCTGTCCACTGGCATTCTTTAATGTACCAACTCAAGATTGGAACTTCCTTCTGAGTTTAGAGAATTTTTGGAAGACATTTCTTATTTTTCCATGTCTGTTTCCATCCTTAGTGCTTTTACAGATGTTGTAATACTGCTTCTTGTCTCTTCTAACAGTTCTCTGAAATTCTTTGTTAAGTTCCTTCCTGAGATCTTTGTCTTCCTTGGCTTTGGGTTCTGTTCTCTTCTTGGCAATTTCCACTGTTCGTTTTGACATCCAGTGTGCTTTCTTCTTGATCTTTGGCAGTCTCTCTTCACATTCATTCTTAATGACTTCTTTAAATTCATTCCAGAGTTTCTCTGGTTCCTGATGAATGAGGTTTAGAACTTCAAAGTGATTTCTGATGTTCTCCTTGAAAATGTTGGGTATATGCTCAAGATCATATCATGGAAACTGGTTGGCTTTCTTCTGCTTTAGCTCAACTTAGAACTTGCACATGAACAATTAATAATCTGTTCCACTGTCAGTCCTTTGGCCATGTCTTTGCTGTTATAACTAAGCCTGTCTACCTCTTTTCTACTAGTAAATATAGTCAGTTTAATTTCTGAGAACTCCATCTGGTAATGTCCATGTTTTGGTATTGTTTTGGTAGTTTGAAGACCATATTAGCAATGAAGAAATAATTGGATTGGCAGAAATTGTTAAGTCATTCTCCTGCTTCATTCTGGTTTCTTTGGCCATATAGTCCAAATCTCTGTGTATATATATATATATATATATATATATGTGCGTGTGCACGTGTGTGTGTGTATGTATTTATATATGGCATAAGGCAGCCTTGTGATCCTGGGGAAAGAATACAAACTGTTGTAGGATATGCTACATTCACATTCTTGCATGGTCCAAAACATATTTCTCCAATTATTTCCAAATTGCTACATAGTAATAGTATGTAGTACTAGTATCTGGCACTCTAAGCATTTATTTTTCAAATTTCTGTGAGAACTAAGATTTACATCTTACCTGCTTAGACCATGACCATCTTGGTGTGGTAAAGCTGTTAGTTTAAAATTGCTCTAGTATGGCAGCTTTTAGTTCTTAAAAGGCAATGGTCCCAACAATCTTAAAGGAAGTTGTTGCAAAGCCATTTTAAATAAAACATTATTGAATTCCATAATGGTCTAAAATATTCTGTTTCTGGGAGGATGCTTAAGCAACTTGTGGCAGCCCAGCTTCAGGTATTCCTGGAAAAGCCTTGATCTTGGAACCATTCTAAACCATACTAAGTTTTATAAACTCAAATCATTGTGGTTTGAAAATAAACATTTATGACTTACAGGAATTTACTGATCAGGTCAATGAGGTCTGTGCAGCTGTTAATGTTTCAGTATGTAGCAACTGCTATTTTAATCCACTTCAGTCTAATGTCTGACTTAGCTTTGGGATCAAGGCAAACTTGACTGCAGGTTGATCTGTGCAAGAGATAATTGTTGGAATTTGCTGCTTTTATTCTTTGTCATTGATGGAATATACCTTGTAATATTTCAGAGATCTTCCTTGTTTTCCTTGCTGTTTAACTTTTTATGTGAAATGTTGGTAGAAATAATCCAGAGATTTTAATTGAAAATATCATCAATGTGTAGATGAATCTCTGTTCTGTTTTTCTTATAATACTAGGTAGGCAATAGAAATCCTGTACCATAATCTGAATTTGGATCAGATGGGAAGAAAATGGATAAGGCTGATTTTTTCTTCCCCTCTTGTATTGGAACTTGAGCTCTTTCAATGAAGTTGAATAATGAGGCATTCAAGACAGATGCCACGTGTAGTATATTAATGAAATGTATAGTGTGTAATACTCATGGAAGATAAGGCTGTACAAAGCTACTTGCCACTATAGTTACATATGACTACCAGCGTTGGAGGTCATATCCCTTTCTGTATATTATTGGGGACCAAGATCAAGAAGATGCTACTTACTCATGCCCTGTTTGGGGCTGTCTATAGTGCTCTTATTGGCCACTGTGTAAATAGCAGGCTGGGCTAGTTAGACCTTTAGGGTTATCTGGCTTTTCTTGTGGAAGTGAATAGGCTGAGGCAATCTGGACAAGACAGATATACCATTAGTTAGGGATTCTGTGGTTCAGTATTCAAGCTGTTTGCAATAGGTTCACACTCTCTCTTACAGAACAGGATTTTGTCAGCAAATGCTTTTGGATCTGGCTCAACTCCTGGATACTCAACATGGAGTGGTAGCTAGGATCGTGTTTTATCAGTTTAGACAGATGTGCTAGTTGTGTGTCTTTCCAGGAGAAAAAAGACCTGGACATGGTAATTCATGATTGATTTAATAACTGTGCTCCACTGACTTTTCTAAAGTGTGTGGTAACTATAGTTGGTCCAGAAAGCTGCAGCACAATCATTGTCAGTCAAAAGAAACAACAGTCTGGCCATGCAGACATTATAATTTCAGTATCAAGTCAGCTTTTTCCCCTCTTTCTTCCTGTTTCAAATATCCTTTCCTGATGAAGAGAGAGAGTTTGGTTTCAAAGGATGGCATACACATTTTTAAACAGAGATATAGAATTCTTGAAAGTATGCACATTTTTGTGAATATTGAAATGGCCATATAAAATAATTGATTTTAGAAAAATAAATTCATGAATGCAAGTTTCAGTTACTTCTATTATGTTATTCCTTGGTATTATTTTGTTCTGTAAAATGTATATAGATATTAAGCACTGGGCATCTTAAATACCAAACTTTGCTTTATTCACAAACTTACATTAGGATTAATGAGCAATCAGTGTAGGATATGAGACACTGAATATAATAAAACTACTTGGATGTAAAGCATTCAGTCATAAAACTGAATGATATTAATACTGTTTGAAAAATTAAGAGGAAGATTAATTCCTATCATTAATTTTTCCCAAGGTAATTGGGTTTCTTTCACTTACATTCTTATACTAATAACAGAAATTAGTGTTGGTAGAAATAGATGAATTCTGTTTTATTTGTGAGATCCTGGATAACCAAATAAAACTTGTAAGTTTGGTTGGCACCAAGTCAGAGTTCCCTATATAGTGTATGTATGTGCATTTGTACATGCCAGCCTGCAGTCCTGGTGTATCCTGGCATAGAAAGCTTGTTAAACTATTGGAGTATATGAGAGGGTTTACCAATCTGCTTTAATCTATTTAGCATTATTATTTACTGGTATATTTGGTCCTCCAGTGCCCATTGATTGAGGAACTTGAAATATAGGCAATCTGATGCATATTATTTTTATTTGCCTGCTTAACAGTCTCTCATATCTTCTTCTATATGCAGATTGTTTTGATTTTCTTAATAATTTGTAAACATTCTAGATTGATGTGGAACAACCTTCTTTAATAGCCCGAATCTGCAGAGAGCTGTAATCTTATGCATCTACAAGGTTTCATGTTGGGGAAGGTTACTCCATGACAACATGGATGGTGGCTTTGGGAGAGGGGGCATCTATGTAGAAAAAGGAGAAATAGTTACCTTTCCTCAGTTAGCTAAGGATTCTATCTAGATTTTTTCCCCTAGTAAGTAAGCAAGTGTGTGTGCACACATACAAAACACAAATAGCTCTAGCTCTATTTAACTATATCTTAATAAATCAATGGGAATGGCACTTATTTCATTCATTCATTCATTCATTCATTCATTCATTCATTCATTCATTTTATATAGCTGCCCATCTTACATTTGTGACTTTGGGTGGCTTACAATTAAAACATAAACAATACCGAAAAAACACAGAATAAGACAACCATACAAACAATACAAAACATTAAAACAATTAAAACCATGCAATACAGTCATTGGGAGAGCACAGTAATTCATGAACAGTACAACTATTTTCATTCTGATGTTTATTTGTATATTGTTGTTGTTTAGTCGTTAAGTCGTGTCCGACTCTTCGTGACCCCATGAACCATATTGCGCCAGGCCTTCCTGTCCTTCACTGCCTCCCTGAGTTTGCTCAGTTTCATGCTCATTGCTTCAGTGATGCTATCTAACCATCTCATCCTCTGCCGTCCTCTTCTCCTTTTGCCTTCAATCTTTCCCAGCATCAGGGTCTTCTCCAAAGAGATCTCTCTTCGCATTAGGTGACCAAAGTATCTGAGCTTGAGCTTCATTATCGATCCTTCCAATGAGCAATCAGGGTTGATTTCCTTTAAGATTGACTGGTTTGACCTCCTAGCAGTCCAGGGGACTCTCAAGAGTCTTCTCCAGCACCAGAGTTCAAAGGCATCAATTCTTTGGCGCTCGGCCTTTTTTATGGTCCAGCTCTCACAGCCATACATTACTACTGGAAAAACCATAGCTTTGACTATGCGGATCTTTGTCGGCAAGGTGACGTCTCTGCTTTTTAATATGCTATCTAGGCTTGCCATAGCTTTCCTCCCAAGGAGCAAGCGTCTTTTAATTTCATGGCTGCAGTCTCCGTCTGCGGTGATCTTGGAGCCCAAATAAATGAAATCTGTTACTGCTTCCATTTCTACCCCTTCTATTTGCCAGGAATTGATGGGTCCAGATGCCATGATCTTAGTTTTTTTAATGTTGAGTTTCAAGCCAACTTTCGCACTCTCCTCTTTCACCTTCATCAAGAGGCTCTTTAGTTCTTCTTCACTTTCTGCCATTAGGGTGGTATCGTCCGCATATCTGAGGTTGCTGATGATTCTCCCTGCAATCTTAATTCCGGCTTGTGATTCTTCCAGCCTGGCATTTCTCATGATGTACTCTGCATATAGGTTAAATAAGCAGGGTGACAGTATACAGCCTTGTTGTACACCTTTCCCTATTTTGAACCAATCGGTTGTTCCATGACCGGTTCTAACTGTTGCTTCTTGGCTCGCATACAGATTTCTCAGGAGACAGGTAAGGGGGTCTGGTACTCCCATCTCTTTAAGAATTTGCCACAGTTTGTTGTGATCCACACAATCAAAGGCTTTTGCATAGTCAATGAAGCAGAAGTAGATATTTTCCTGGAACTCTCGTGCTTTCTCCATGATCCAGCGAATGTTGGCGATTTGATCTCTAGTTCCTCTGCCTCTTCGAAACCCAGCTTGTACATCCGGTAGTTCTCGGTTCACATACTGCTGAAGCCTAGCTTGTAGGATTTTGAGCATAGCATAACCTTGCTAGCATGCGAAATGAGTGCAATTGTGCGATAGTTTGAGCATTCCTCCTTGTATATGAATCAAAGCTGAAGATTCTAAACAGAGGCTGAAAGTGATTTGCAATATTTCAGTTTGCTTTCAGTGTTCAATGTAAGACAAAATAAGCTCTATATCAAAGCAGCAAATGATCAGACAGTCAGAAAAATCTGTCTCCTTGAAGTTAACAACACTTATTATTTCTTTTTGTATGCAATTAGCAGACTGGGGAGAAAAAAGGGGATTGGTCAGAGCTAACACAATGTGAGGGACTAACCTCCTGGTAGGCCATAATGTAAATTTCAAACACAGGAGTGGCTGCACTTTATTTTACTAGCCCTTCAGATCTGATTGCCAAAAAATGCTTTGGAGCAAACAGAAACACATAGGTAGCACATATCTGCAACATCTTAAAGCAACCATGCCTTTTCCCAGGATCCACAGGAAAAGCAGCTGCTGTGTGAAGCATCTTTTGAAGATTAAATTTTATGTGCTACACAGCCGTTTTTACTATTATTTATTTTTACTATTATTGCTACAGGCTGGCCACAGGGGGCAGGACAGTGATGTCATGATGTACAAATGGCCAGAGTGATTTTTCCTAGGTTTTTTTTAAAAAAAAAATGGGGGTGTCTTCTCATCCCCAACCAGTTTAACTTAAAATAAGCACCAAATGCACATACAATAATTCTTCTTAGGGCTAGAGGGTTTGAGAGCTGCATGCACCTCACAGGCTGTTGCCAACAGATTATCTACTCCTACTTTAAGGTCTACTGCAAACTTTACACCAAGTTGATATCAAGTAATAGATACTTAAATGATACTTAAAGGGACTTTTTAAACCTCTTATGCGTAAAACATATTCAAATGAATTCTTTATAGTACAGTCTGACTTTACTTTTAATGGCTCTTAGGCTTCATAAATCATTTGGACATACCCATGATTGCTTTGGGTTGCCTGTGGCATTATATAGGTTGGAGAGCCAGTTTGGTGGTGTGATAAGGCATCAGGCTAGAAAGTGGGAGACTGTGAGTTCTAGTCCTGCCTTAGGCACGAAGCCAGCTGGGTAATCTTGGGCCAGTCACTCTCTCTCAGCCCTGGGAAGGGGGCAATGGCAAACCACTTGTGAAATCTTGCCAAGAAAACTGCAGGGACTAGTCCAGGCAGTTGCCAGGACTTGAAGGCACAATATGTTGTGTTACAAATATACAAATATATGTTACTCTTGAACATGATTCATTTTTCCAAGGGAGATCTTTTGAATCCTTTGTTTTCTTGGTAGGATGCATTTTTGAGATATTTAGATCTAGTACAGGTGACGCTTAAAAACTGCCAATTGATTAATTAAATTTATACAACAACCTCTTCAGCTGGACTGGGTGAGGATAAGGAATGTAAAGAATATATTCGAAACCTGGAGCCTTACCATACCACCAAAAAATGTGCTTTTAAGCATACATTTGAAATTGTTTCCACTGAGAAATGAATTTGAAGCATTGGTTTCAAGTTGGTGTGTGTATTCTTCTTTGCTTATTTATAGAGTGGAATTATCATTGGCTGAGTTTTCTGGAGGCAAATGCATTTTAAGATATTGAGTAATCTTATTATAGAAAGGAGTTTAATCTGAAAGGAGTTCAACCTGTATTTAAGTTAGTTCTTATGATGTTTTCCTAAGCCTGGTGGGTTATAACTAAGATCTGTTGTGGTTTTGTCTGTATTTGTAAAAATTGTTAAGAACATGATAATTAAAGTCCTTGTTCATTTATAGAGCAGCCCTCTTGAAAGGAGCTCAAAATAAAAACAGAGAAAAAATATATATATATATCTTTGCAGTGATTTTATGAGCTCATGGTTTACTTAATCCCATTTCTTGAACTTCTTGTCTAACTGGTTATGTGAAACCACTTTTCCAATTTCATTTAGCATGTAATAATTAAGTTATATTAGCACTCTCTGTTTCTAACCAGTCCAGTACATCTGAATAGATTATAACAGCTGTTTATTCCAGAATTTGGAGTTATGTGGGTGCTCTTGGCATAAACCTTGCATGCAGTAAGCCTTTCAGTTCAGTTGTATATATCTTAACATTAGTTTTTATGTGGCCCCACTGATGTTCTTGGGCCTTTGTACCAGAACTCTGTTATTACTACTTCAGTAATTTCTTCAGTTGATTTGACTTCAACACTTGAGTTGCAGTGACTTCACAAAAATACTTTATACATTTAAAGTTAGATTTTTCTTTTTTCCCAGGAGGTGATAAAAATATTACAACATTATTATACAATCTGTTGTTATGCTGCTTCTCTTCCATTATAATTCCTGACTAGTATTTATTTCTTAAACAAAATGGGTTTACTAACCTTGAAACATTAGTGCAGCATTGAGTATCTGCTTAATCCTGGGATTGATTTTAACACTTTGAAACTATACTTTTATTTAAACTAAGCTAATATATTTTTCCCAGGAAGTAATGTTTCTGTGACAGTAGCTTTGCATCAATTTTAATTTCTTGCCTTGGTTATGAAGCTGTTATGACAGGTCAAAACAATGCTAGTTTTAATAATAGTTTGCTTGATACAGTATTGCATGAAAACTTAAAAGGCTTCATAAGTCACCATATTCAGTTGCAGTTAAGATTATGAATAATGATGTGTCTTATTAAACTGTCCCATCAATTAGCCAGAAGGAAATGGGTAATACTCCATTAGAACTTTAACCTGATCAGTGTTTGACGAAATTACCTTTTGTATCCAATATTTTATTTATTGTGGGTGTGGATATGCTTGTCATATTAGTATTAAAATATTATTGTAAATATTGTTTTCTAGATGAAGCCTTAGAAGATTTAAAAGCCCAGAAGAAAAAAATAGTAAGTCTATGTATAACTATGCTTCTTGAAATCTTATCTGTACGTTTTACCAATTTAACTGTAGCATTCACTTAGTTTCAGTGAGATACAGGTAGTCCTTGCTTAAAAACCATTTGTTTAGTGACCATTTGAAGTTACGATGGCGCTAAAAAGTAACTCACAACTGGTCCTTGCACTTACGACCATCACAGTGCCCATGTAGTCATGTGATTAAAACTTGGGTGCTTGGCAACCAGCTTGCACTTATGACAGTTGCAGTATCTTGGGATCACATGATCGCCATTTGCGACCTTCCCAGCTGGCTTCCAGCAAGCAAAATCAATGGGGAATGGTGTGATTCACTTAATAACTGTGTGACGCACTTAATGACCACTGCAAAAAATGTAAAATTGGGTGCGGTCAAGTGATGTTTTGCTTAATGACCACCCCACTTAATGATGAATTTTCCGGTCCCTATTGTGGTTGTTAAGCAAGGACTACCTGTATTCTTAAAGGGTATGTGAAATGCAGTTAAGATGTTCAACTGATTGAGCTGTTATTGTCAATTGTATGTGGAGGGAGAAAAATATCTTCTCATCCACAATATCTTTTGAAGGGCCTTCAACAACAGGATTGGAGTAGTTTAGAGGAGAAGAAAATCCCCCCCATTTGTGGACTTGTGATTATACAATGTTTATTACAATCAATATAATGTTTATATGATTTCATTATCCAGATTATTTGTGTATTTTCTGGCATATCTCCATTCAATGTTGTGTCAATCAGAAGTCAATTGTGACATATTTCTGTGAGCATAAAGTCTTGATCTGGAACTCTTTGTTCTTTATTTTTTAATGTTTATTGAAATGAATATGTTACAGAAATCTATCAGCATTTTTCTAATATATTCAGCAAATCATTTCTGTATTAGTAGCTCAGCAAAGTCTTGCCTTAAGTGGTTAATGTTGGTTATAGTTAAGCAGATGTGGATAAAAAAATAGAATAAGTTCTTATGTTCTGTAAGTTGCTGTAAATCCATGAGATAAAGACTAAATTATAATTGCTGATTAGATAGTTCTCATCTAGGATTTAGTACTCGATAAAAATGCCAGCCTAATGTGTCATGGACCTGGCAGAGAGAAAGAATAGGGAGTTCATCTCTTCAAGCTCTGTCTTCCATGTACAGTAGAGTAGGTTTGGTGGATAGGGAGCAGAATGGCAACTGTCTAGCCAGTTGTTCCACTAGGTCCCTTAGCTTAATGGGGAATTGAGTGCAATGAACCAGAAGGGACAACAGCTTGAGTGTAAATAGCAGGAAATTTAGAATGAATTGGATCGGGCACGAAATAAAGCACATTTGGAACAATATCCTATAGTGTGGATGCAGCAAAGAATGCTTACTTCACTGCCTTCACTGTATCTGCATGAAGTAGGTTTGCATTGCTTTTTCATACTCAGGCACCTATTCCATCAGGATGCCAGAAAGGGGGTGCCAGAGCAGGTAATGAATTGGTATGAGCAGTCTGTAACATTCTTTGTAGACAAGGTAACTTGGAGCAGCCTTAACCCCACCTTAACTTGGATTCCAGTGTTGAGGTACAGTGGAAGGATATAGCAGCAGCAGGCACTTAACCTGTTGTTTTGGATTTTTTCTGACTGGTAGACTCAAGGTTGTAGACAGGTGTCTGGAAAGGTGAGGGCTGCCACTTGCTTGGATGTCTCTTGCCCTTCCCGGCCCCACTGCTTCCTTGAGAGAGGGGGTTTATCCATCTCTAACTTAAGGAGACAGTAATAAGACTATCACTAAATATATATTCCATTGACTTGGACATTAGGAACTATCAGCAAGTCCCAAATATATGTGACAGTCTTGCAAATCATGGCACACCTGGATGATACTGATTATCTGGACTAGTTTTACTGTGGCTTTTTGCCAGGATATAGGGCTTAGACTGCTTTGCTTATCTTAGTGAATGACCTTTAATGGGAACTGGATGATGGAAGTTCAACTGTATCAATTTAGATTGTTTGACATCTTTCAATATCATAAACTACCATCTTTCTGGACCACCAGATGGGGCTAGGCACTGGTGGCTTTGTTTTACAATGGTCTTTCCGGTGAAGTCACATCCAGAAGGTAGTGCTGGTGGCTTACTGTTAAGAACAAATCCTACTGTTGACCTGTGGTGCCCACTGGATTCCTTCATGTCCCCTATGCTGTTCAGTATATAATGGTCCTTAAAAGTTTGTGAACCCTTTTGAATTTTCAATATTTCTGCATAAATATTTGTAGTGTTTTCCAGCCTGGTGAGCATCGGAGGTCCTTAGAAATCTCCTTTGTTTGAGCCATGACACACTTCCACATACCTGTATTGTGAAGATCAGACTTTCATAATGGGTACACATAATTCTGTTCTTTAAGCATCTCCCACACTCACACTTGATTATCACCTAACTGATTGAAACACCTGACTCTTAATTTCCTATTCAAATGAATTGATAATCCTAGTGGTTCACATACTTTTGCCACACAAAAATATATAGCTTTGGATCATTTTCCTCAATAAAATAAATGAACAAGTATAATGTTTTTGACTCATTTGTTTCCTTGAGTTCTCTTTATCTAGTTTTAAGACTTGTGTGGAGAACAGATCACATTTTAGGCCATATTTATGCAGAAATATTGAAAATTCAAAAGGGTTCACAAACTTTTAAGCACCACTATGCAGGTAGTCCTTGGTTAACAGCAGTAATTGAGACTGGAATTTCCATCGCTAAGTAATGTG
Source organism: Python bivittatus (assembly GCF_059951505.1). NCBI lineage: Eukaryota > Metazoa > Chordata > Lepidosauria > Squamata > Pythonidae > Python > Python bivittatus. The sequence continues at coordinate 20,362,224 of NW_028277040.1, forward strand.
GTTGTAAAGCGTGATGTCATGTGACAGCATTGCTTAGTGATGGCAATCCCAGCAGTCCTTGTTGCTGTTGTTAAGTGAGAATCATGGGTTGTTAAGTGAGCACCTTCTTGTGGGTGGCTCACAAGCAGGCCGGTGGGCGGGTAAGTGGCTGCTGCGGCCCGGTGCAAGCGTAGCCGGTTCTTCAGTCTTTGCTGTAGTCATTGTCTCTGCTCTCCATGAAGATGTATTTAGCTTGCCATGCCTGCACCAGAAATCAGGTCTGGCTGTCAGGGAGTACTTTTCCAGTTAACCTACTCATTGCTGTCTACAGTTTCAGGTTCCATCAATTAAACAATGTTATCTAGTGGAATCCAGGAAGTGTGCTTCTCTGTCATGGAGCCTGCCTTCTGGAATTATATCCCCTAGAGATCTGGATGGATCCCACTCTGATAATGTTCAGGAAGCTATTAAAGACCTGGCTTTTCTCCCAGGTCTTGAGGCAGGGGGAAGGTTGAAACCATATTGAACTGGGGGGGGGGCATTGTTTATATATTTGTGTTTGGGCCATTCCTGATCTTTTTGTTTTTTCTATTTTTCTTTTTTAGTTGTAAGCCACCCATAGTCTTTAGCAATTGGACAGCCTCTAAATGTTATAAATAAATACATGTGTAGGTTCTATGTCTTCTATGTAGGAGCAGGAGAAGCAGTGAGTCTGTCATGCTGTATCTGTAGACGCCAAAGCGCAGAAGCATGACACAAAAATCCATTGTCATCTCTCCTTATTCAGAGGAGGATTTGTAAAACTAAAAAAGGGTTCTCATGAGGGTGCATGCCATCACTGAACTAGTACGTGGATTTATTGGAAGCTTATCCTTGTTTTGCTCCCCTCTTGCCCTCCCGTTGTCGAAATTCCACACTCCCAATTTCTTAATTTCCCCCCTTTTATTCAGTTTTTCTCTCTCTTTTTCTTTTTGTTTGCTCACTCCTTAAACTCTACTGTTTGACTTTGGTGGTTTTGGAACAGAAGTCTTTCATCTCTCCCAGCGGTTTACTAGAGGGAATTTTAGTGGATTGTGCAATATGGTTGTCTGGCTGCAGTAGCTTAGAAAAATATTTATCTGTTGTCTTATTGGTCCAGCCAATTTGTAGAATCTATTATCATTGTAAGGTTAGTTTCAAGAAATTACTACAAACACATCTGCTAGCATGGTCATGTTAATACAGATTAGTATTAAGTTTCAGTTTGTGATGATTCTTTGGGCCATTGTTCCTTGTGTTGTTGGCTATGAAGAATGTCAGATTTTGCCTGTTCTTGGAAATTGCTATCAAGGTGCATTGAATTATACTCTAGCAAACAGTTTAGTGTAGTACTAGTAACTTAGAGATAGTAGAAGACCAAGAAATTTTTTACTTAGTTTGAGTTGTTTATACATTTTGAAGATTTCCTGTATTGTGCTAATAAATAAATGTACCACATGTGCTCAAGTACTTGGGCTGGTGCAACATTTCTTTTCCATTTTCTTCTCAGTATTTCTGAGCTTAGAAAAGTGTGGGAGCAGTGGGGAGGATATCCAAGACCTTATGCAAGGATGTGCAAATCTTTTCAGATGCATTTTTAAATTGGGGACAGCAAACTGATTGTAACCAGCTCCTTATACTCAAAAAATGCTAAAAATACATTTTGGGGAATATGAAGAAAAATAGAAGAAGCAAAAAGTGGATAAGTAAACTTCTGCCTAGATTATCTGTTTCCATAGTACATGTCAAATTGATTGAGAAACCTTAAGAAATTTGATGGTTAGATAAATATAGGTGTCACTTTCTATTTGTGACTTCTGATTGTATGGCCTTTTAAGAGGATTAGAGAAAACAGTTAGTATAGCCTTTGATAAGGGGTTTTGAAAGGGCAAAAATGTTTTGTGGAAACATTCTCAGTAACTTATAAGAATAAAACCCATGTTAAAAGGTCAAGGAAAATAACAGTATGTGAGCCAATGAATTTTGTATGACCTTTTTTTATGTAGGAATTGACTTCCAAGAAACACTTGCACATACTAGTTAACCTGAGTAATATGTTCTCTTCTGTAAATAAATGTTACACTCTGGCATTGGCAAAGAGTTCCAGTGCACCACCAGTTTGCATGCAATAGCTGTCTAGAGCTTATCCTGAGGTATGCATCAATTCTTTTCTGCTAACGCCTCTCCCACATCCCACATTTGTTTGATGCCATCAAAGCTATTAAGGCCAGCTATATCTTTGGCAATACATGCTCAACATAGTGCCAGATTTTTAAAAAATATGTCCATGTAGGGAGTTGGATTTTTTCCGAAGACAAAATCCATACTTGCACTCAGTGTAATTCCACTTGCATTGAAAGAAGAGGAAAGGAGAAACTTAAAAAGAAGCTCTAGGGGGTTGCAGGAAAAGGGGAATTGACAGAACTTATCCAGGGAGGAGCCTCATTTCCTTCTGTGAATGGAAATAGCACTTCTGTTGGTGGACAGACCTTCAGGATCCAACCCACTGTAAAATAAATCTGTTAGTTGATTATAATCTAGACTTTGTTCTGACCTGATTCTTAGTGAGGTGAGAAATATGGTTATATCTTTTAGATCTAATTCTTTACCAGGCCTTCAATCAGCAAATGCTACTTAAATGGTTTTACATTCTTCTTTGTATTTCTTAAATTAATATTATTTTTATATAGTTCCAATCTACTGTTTGCATTTTGTTTTTTAATTATACATTGAGAATCTTTTTGAGATTTGGATCATTCAGAAACAGTATACACTATATGTAATAGTAATAAGTAAGAAAGAGATGCTCCGGGGATGGTTTAATAAGGGGGAAAAAAAGATAAAACAGCTGAAGTATGAGAAAGAAGTAGAATCTTTCTCCAAAACTTAACTGCAACTCATCCGTATCCAATAAATTGACAAGTTATTCCAAAACAACCCTTCCCAAACTCCAGATGGTTTGTACAGTAATTCCCATTATTCACAGTTACATTTGGGAGCCATGTTAACTGAGTTGGCTTCCTGGATGCCTAAATAATTGGGTATGTTAATTTAAAATATTTTCAAGACCTAAAAATCTAGAGTACTTACTTTAAAGCTTTTCTTTATTATGTAACAAATTTGTGGCCCTAGCAAACAGAGATTTGCTAAACTTTCATTTCAAAACTTTTTGAGCATGGTATTTCATGAAATACCCTACTTTTGAGTGCAAAATGGGCTGTCAAGAATGCTGGAAATATTTTTACAGTGTTCAAAATGGACTCTTTTTGCAAAATTCCAAGTCCAAAATGAAAGATTGCATGCTAGTATTTTGTACTTTGTTCTTTATTCTCTAATTATTTCAGAGTTAACTGACTATCAGTGTTGAAGTGACAAGGAGTAAAAAAGAGTAGTCAGATAATAAATTATCTTACCTAGATAATTTGCCTTGTTACAGAATCTTAGGTATTTTAAAGACTGGAAGGGTTTAAATCAAACTTTTGGTCTTAAATTACCTTTTGGGGAATTCTGGCATCTATAGCTTTCTTCCGTAAATTGGTTGATTTTAATAATGTGGATAATTTTTTACTTCCTTCTCCTGAAGCAGCTATTAGTGACATGTATTACTTGCTAAATAAATCCTTGTTTCCTCCTTTGGAGTACAATCTGTACATACTATTTTCATTTAAATAGTAAATGTAAGGATAATATAGGGCAGTCTTTCCTAGTCTAACACCTTCCAGAAGTATTGAAGGTGCTAGAATTGCTTCAAAGCATACTGTTTGGGAATCCTAGGCCAGCATATCTGGAGAGTGCCAGTTTAGAGATGAAGACTTGCCAAAGGATATATCATCTTTTTTAATTTGCAGGAGGATCAGTAAGGTTCCAGCCCTTCTACAAACTATAAAGAAATAGTTTGATCAGTGTTTGTATAGCGTATACAAACATATTATAGATAGCCAGTTTGGTGTAGTGGTTAAGGCATCAGGCTAGAAACCAGGAGACCGTGAGTTCTAGTCCTGCCTTAGGCACAAAGACAGCTGGGTGACCTTGGTCTAGTCACTCTCCCTCAGTCCTGGGAAGGAGGCAAGGGCAAACCACTTCTGAAAAACCTTGCCAAGAAAAGTGCAGGGACTTGTCCAGACAATCTCCTAGAATCAGACACGATTGAATGGAGATTTGGGGGGAAAAAAATTCTGGTACAGCACAGAATAAGAACATGAAATAATAGCCTGTATGAGTGGGAGAGAAAAACTACTGGATTTATAAAGGGGAAATAAATTTTAACAGTGAGAAGAACCTGAGGAGAGGGGACGCATCAAAATGTACTGTAAAATGCTTCATATTCCTTGTACGTATTAGTCATCTGTCATAATTTTAGAACACAAATATTCATAGTTAAACTTCTTCTGATGCTGGCTATTAACTGCTAAAATGATATTTTACTAGTGATTACTTTTTTAATTAAGCCCATGTATTAGCTATAAAGCTGCTTGAGTGCATTGTAAATAAAATGCTGTAATAATGAAGTGCTTTAATTACAATCCCTAAAGTATGCATAGTACTCTGTAAATTTTTTATTTAAATTCTTAACATGTTCTATTTTTTCCTGAAAGGCAGTTTGAATCTCGCCGTAAAGGCTGAAGCTTTAGCCTTTAAAGTCATTTGAGCAAATTCCATGGCTGTTCTCCCAGTTAGTGAGTTTTCATGGCATTTGCAGCAAGCTAATTGCTTCTGCTAATAAATAATCTAAAATCAATGCTGACAGCAGTTAATTGGCAGAGAGACTTTATTCTGTAAAGCACTTGGCTAACGACCTCCTTTAAATTAATAGCATTAAGTGCTATGAGGAAATAAATCTGAGGAATTGCCTGTCATTTGCTTGTCATGTCTAATAACTTCCAATAATGATAGCTGATAGATTTTTGCACATTCTATTATTGAAGTTGGTGCATGTAATTATTCTCCTCATTATATGTAAACAATTAGCAATATTTGGTGTTTCCTTGCAATAAAGCTGTTGAATACAACTAGAGGTTAGAAATTCTTTTTGAAGCTAGATTTTGTTTCAGCTGAGTGCAGACATACTAATGTGCATGTGTGTAGTTGGTGAATAGTTATTTCAGGATTTCTCTGGGTCATATCCACTGGAATGATGGGGCTTCTCTCTGTTCTCCCCTCCCCTGCATTCATCTTAATGCTCTCCCACTTATTCTGGGGGGATTCCCCAAGTTCTCTAGATGAGACTTTGGAGGAGGGAGAAGCAGGAGAGTCTATTCCACTAGCAATTGTTATTTTTGTTGTACTGTTAATTTATGCCATTAAAAGAAATATCATGAGATATAAAATCTAAAGAGGCCTATCTTGCTAATAGAACTGAATTTCATTTTTAGCTTGAAGAAGTAATGGAAAAAGAAACGTATAAGGCTGCTAAATTAATCCTTGAACGATTTGATCCAGAAGCCAAGAAGGCAAAGGTAGGGTCTGATCTCTGTACTAATTTTCTAGAAAATGCACCATAGAGCAAAACACTTTGTAATATTATTATAATTGACAGGATGTTGAGCCGCCATCTGCTGGAGCATCTGCAGTTCCAAGACCTGGCCAAGGTAATAGCTCTGCAAAACTGCTGCTTTTCATAAAGAAAATTGTATTTACACGAGAGGTTTTGAATAATTTGAAACATTGCTCCATCATGAATAGGATCTGTTCCTAAGTAAGAATTTAAGTAGGGGAAGTTCCTAAGGTTCAGTGGTTCTTTGTGGGTGGGTGAAGGGAGTGTGGCTGAAAGAAGCAGAAGATTCCTCCCTTTCTCTAATAGGCATGGTGAATCCATGAAGTTGGTGGGTAGAAATATCCAGGGTTGATGTAGGTTTTCCCAACTTGCCTGACCCTAACTCTTAGAGAGAAACAGACTCCACCAGCACCAAGTCTTTCTTTATGCCCCTTTGGCTGCAAATAAAATGACTAGAAACTTTTTCTGTTGGTCAGTTTTTTCCCCACAAGCTCTCAAGCTTGGCAAAATCCAAAGGAGAAATTTCTGTACAGAGATACAAGGACTCCTCAGAATTATTTCTTTCCAGTAGAGAAAGAATATTAAAAAATATTCTTATATATCTAGCAAAGAAATAAGACAAAGCTGAAATAGTATTTTGAATCCATAGAAAAAAGAGTCTCCACTCATTTTCCTCTAGTCATTTGAACATAGTACATGGATACTTTTCTTATAGAGCCCCAAAGAGGATGCAGAGTTTTGAAAGTATGTTGGCCTGAAGTAGCCTAGTTCAAGCCAGCAATTTGAACTGTATTTTGAATGATACAGAAATCACATAGAATCCCGGCCCTTTGGGTGCTGCTGTTGAAATCTACACTACAAACGTTTTGTTCAGAGATGGTCCCGGCCATAAATAATAATAGTGAATTCAGAGCTGAACCAATGCATCGCAGCTTTGCTGGCAGGGCAATCCTAGCTCAAGTTGTATATCCCCACGGTTGTGGTTCTGTATGACTTAATACTTTATCAGTGACAAGTATGCATGTGGTCTTCAAGTTGGAGTCTGCTGAACTATCATTATTTTGGTCTGGCTTTGATTCTCTTTCAGTTGGCTGGCTGATCCTCAGTCACAACCAGCAAAATGACAAGACCAAGGTCAGAGCAGGGCAGCACCATCAGCATATTGATAGCACCTTAAGGCCTACTTCAGAACTCATTATCTATGGCAAATTCCCAGAAAGCCAAAGGCAGTTTTATGTATGTAAGGATGATTTAACAGAACTCCCATTCCTTTTGAGCAAGAGACGCTCTTGTGACACACAGCTCATTGCTAACTCATTGCTCTGATCATTTTTGTATGGACTTGAAGTTGCTGTTTAGTCCTCACCAACAGAAATCTAGCCCACACCATCCCACTGTTCCATGTTCTACTCAGAAAAATAAGCAAATATTTTCTAAAGTCAAACGTTTGAACAACTTGTTTATTTCTGCACTGATCAGAACCAAAGGACAATTACTGTGTGTTTGGTAGCATTTTGAATAGTACGTGATAACGTTTTAAAAATTATCTAGTACCCCAAACATCATTTGGTTTATACTTGAATATAAGTGGTTTGCATTTAAATGTAGGTTATGTCATCCTGTATTAATTCCAAAATGCCAAGAGATACATCATTGCTTCATTGTTGCTGTTCAGCTGAGACCCTTTTGTACTATGGAAGGGTTAAGTCCAAGAACAGATTGATCTGCTAACTCTTCTGCTACTTTTGGAGTGCAGCTTTCTTCCTTTTAGCTTGGCTAATGTACATGCGTTGCCAATTCTTGAATCATTTGGAATGCTGCTCACTAAATTAAGCATGTGAATGTTCTGTCAGAACTTCGCCATCGGACCCCAGTGCGAGAAAATGTGCCTCCACCTGTCCCAGTTACACCAAAACAGGGATCTCCAAAAGCACTGGGTCTAGTGCCACCACCTTCTGGCTTGCCGAGAGACATTTCAGCACCCGGCGGACCTCCGGAGAGAACTCTGTCATCAGCCTCACCGCCAAATATGTTACCACGACATCCTGGGTCCCGTACTTCCTCAATGCCTGGAATGGGTAAACAGAGCACTTAATGTTGTTTACAGTTTATATTGTTTCCTCTAGTTACCAATAAAACAGGCCATTTTCAGACAGTATGGAAATAGCATTTTGTTGGGAAATAGAAGAGCAGTTATCTGATTAAGCAGGAGTTCCATATTCAATTAGCCATAACTCTTTACAGCTGGCACCTTATGATAGTGAAGCCTATTGCCTGAGCTCATTTAACTGTTATGGCTTCTTTGTTTAAATGGCAATAAAACTTTGCAGGATTCTGTAGCCAACAATATAGCATACCTTTTTATGTTCTTGCTTTAGGCAAGCTCCAGGCTTATATAAATCAGGTACATAAGAAAACACTTTCAGAATACATTCATGTTTCATTCAAAGCTCTGGACATATTTTTAACGCGTGTTTTGACATTTATTTAAATGTTTCTTCTAAGCAAAAAATACCATGCTGCAAAGATTAAAGCATAAAATACTCAGGAACTGAAGAGGATTTTCCCTGTTAGACAGCAGAACTTTCTAAAGTAGCATGCTGATAACCAGGAGTTAACATCACTTAGCATCTTATTTGAAACATTTTACCGCCCAATTTGTTTTAACTGAACTCAGAGTTTCTATTTTGTAGATGTGCCTTTTTTCAGTCATGGATGTAAAAATTTGCAGTGAGTGCCTCCCATTTATTTATTCACCAGTGTTTATAACCTGCCCCAAACTGTGTGGAAGTGGTGGCAAAGAACAATTCAGGGTACAATAAAATTAAAACAATCAAAAATATTACAGTTCTAAATGAATCCATGATGATTGCCCAAACAATACTAAGGATCAAAAATGCAATACCAATTTTACTTGCTCTTGGAAAGCAAGGAGGTTTGCAGTCACTCATAATTTATGTATTCCATGGAGTCGGGCAGCTGCTGAGAAGTCTTGTCACCTGCTTCACAGCTCATATACCTCCTGCATTAATACTGTTTAATTATCAGGGTGCATTTGTCCAGGTATTAAGAAAGGATGAGGCTGTTTTTCAGGATGGGAGGCTGTCTCCCATCATAGTGTACGTTGCACTTTTTTGCCTGTCTTGCTTTAAAGTTATGACCTACTTTGGGTCCTCTGTTTAATTTCAAGCTGTGTTTAGGTAACATAGCTACCTGGCAGTATACAGTATGCCAGATATATTTTCCCTTTGGTTATCCTGGAGGTAAAGTTATTAATTTTACTACAAGGTGGCATTATCTAAGCCTGTCTTCCCCTACATTGAACAAACTGAGTTCAGTATGAAACCATGTATGAGAAAACTTTGTATTTGGTCACTCTGCACTGTTTTGGGCTGATGTTGATTTAGAATGGTGACTTAATTTCTTTTCAAAATAATTTTTGTATTTGGTGGTGCTTCAGCTCTCACCACCTCTATGATCTCACAGGTCAGTGCAGGTTTGGACATACTTCACAGCAATATAAAATTGTTTTAAAATTTCTAACCAAATTATATTAATACAAAGCTGAACCAAAATTGCTAATAGGAACTGTATACATTTAGAGAAGGCGATTATATAGTGATAAATTATTTAATATAGCGATGAACATAAATAGGTAATGCTGTAACATTTTATTATCGATCCTAAACGTAGAGCGTGAGTCCCTTGGAGAGAGCAACAGGTACGCATGCAGCTGCTGTCACATGATAATGCTGGCTGTAAATATAAGCAAAATGTAGCAAAGTATTATTTTGTGTTGGCGTTCCAATCAGGCATATTCTATTGATAAACGGATCTTCTTATACCTCTTGCAGGGCCCTGTTTTTCTTTTCCAGTGGATAGTCTGTATCCTGGTTTCCTCACCTCTTTTTGGCCTCTGGGCACACTGACATTTTAGAGCATGTTGTGAGTACTGTGATTGCCCTGAAAGCCCACTTTCAAAATGGCTGTTGTAGTGATAGGGCTCATCAGAAACAAAAAATTCAAGCGGGCTGTGAAATTGGGAGGTTGCCAAGAGGAAAATTCATTGGCACACTGATGGTTATTGGCACTTCTGTAGCTTCTGGACGTGATTACAATTATTTTCTGAGTTGTATGTTTTAAAAAGATTGTTTTGAACTTTCCCAAGCCATGCAGTGTCCTCCAGCACATTGACAGTCTTGCTTCTTATTTCCCAGTGGTTCTTTTTTTCAGCACTTCCTACTGAGTTTGCTATTAGTGTGGATACTACAACTGCTGCCCTACTATTAAATCATTTTTGAATTGAAAATAAAGAATCAAGCTCCGTCATAAGCAGGGCATAGAAGAATTCCCAATTTCTCCACTTGACATGTTGCTTCTGTGCTGGATCGAGTGTTTGTCTGTGACAGGCAGAGGCCATCATATGGCTCACTTTGGAGGTATCCAGCAACTGGTTCTTTCCAGGATACCATATATGTTGGCAGTCCTAATGGGTGTAACTTGTCTTCTAAGGATTTGGGGGAGCAGGACTTTTGAGGCAGGCAAGCAAACCCTGAAATGGAAGGCAATTGCCGATAACATTCCTCTGTGGAATCTTTTTGTCTTTGCTGTCATAAGGTGGGACTACGTTTTACTAAATTTCTGAACACTTTGTATGGTCAGGTTTGGTGGACAGATGTAAGATTTAACATAATGTAGGGAAGAAAAATTAATACATTCTTCCAATTTTTTTACAAAAATTGACACACATCCATTAATGGTAATCATTGTTAATGATTATTGTTAAATGTTACCAATTTTAACTACATCCTTTGGTAATTAGGAAATGAATACCCTTAGTTAACTCAGTTTTGTAGCATACTCTTAAAAAAATACTTGATTGGTCTTGGTGATTGTATTGGTGCAGGAATTTCAGTGATTGTTAGCATGGTATGTAACATTTAACTGACAATGCATCCTTAAAAACAACATAAAAATAATCAAGTTTCTTGCGATATGATTTCTTCCTATCTTATGAGAAATAGCAGTCAAAGTGCATATGACTGCACTTAATTAGCTTTAAACTAGAAAAGATCATTCATTTTTTCATTACATTATATTTTGTGGAAGAGAATCAATTTAACATGTATTATTACAGAGCTTCCATATGTCTAAAAATTAATAACCAGCAGGTAGTTGAGAGTTTGCCAAGCTTTGCAGAAATAGCCAGCCTGCCCACAATTATTGCTTTTGATGTTCATATTAATTACCGTTGTCCATATCAGCATGAAGAATAAGAAGTGTGCTTAGATGGCTTGTTACTGTGCCAAGTAACTGGAGTGATTCTTGGGGCACATGATCTCATGTTTTAGGCTTCCTAATTTTAGTTAGGCTGTACTCTGCAATGGACCTTATGGGTGCTTCCAATTGAGATTGCATCCAAAATGTGCAGCAGAGTAATAGTAATAGTAATAGTAATAGTAATAGTAATAGTAATAATTTGAGCACTAATTTATTTATTTTTTGTTTTGTTTTTCCATTTTCTGGTCCTAAAACTATTTGTTTGGAAAAGTATTCTCTTTCACTGATAATGGGACATTATTGGACTTTTATTAATCTGTGTAAAATAAAGTACAGTCTTATTCAATTTGTCTAATAATTATAATAGAAATGAACTTTTGCAGTTTTTATGCCTAACTACATTTTTTTTGCTCATGGTAGTAAAGTCTGGCAGAGTTTGGGCTTGCAATTTATTCATTTCTTAACAAGCCTTAAAAATTCTTGTCTTCAAGGGAGCAAATACTTCAAACTACTTTCCAATCTAAGGCTCTCCAGATATGTTGTATATAACTTCCATAATTCCCAAACAGTAGTTCCAAAACATATTATAGTTTAACAGAGAGTCCAAGAATTGACACAGCTACACCAAATTGCAGAGGAATGCACAGATTTTGAATGAAAAAGGTAATGAGGAATCTGATGAAGGAAAGTCTATCAGCATTGCTTTGCTTGTCTGATCAGAAGAAATGACTATGTAAACCTAAACATAAGAAATTTTTAAACATTTCTTTTGATGGTCTTTGATCCAAAACCTGATTTTTTTTCAAGAAATGTATGCATGGCAAATTTCCATATATTTTTCATTCAGACTCCATTGAGAAACATTCATGTAGAATCACCCTAAATATCATTTTGATTTCCTGAATAAATCTGTTATCTGGTTGGTTGGTTGGTTGGTTGGTTGGTTGGTTGGTTGGTTGGTTGGTTGGTTGGTCGGCCACTGGTCCGTCCATCCATCCATCCATCCATCCATCCATCCATCCATCCATCCATCCATCCACCAATTTATATTATAGCCAGTCACTTGAAAGTGAATATGGCCAACTAGGGTTAAAAACATCAACTACAAAGGAACATTATAAAAAAAAAAAGGATATAAAAGACTAAAAAATACTGCACTGGGGACCAGACACACAACCCATAATTGCCACAGGCTTGTGCATTATCCTGGCCCAGCCTCCAGTTTCAAAAATGTTAGCCTTCCACTTAGAAATGTGTGTGTTGTATGTGTTAGGCTAAGGCAGGTAGTCCTGTGGGACAAGTGGTAAGATAGACTATACCCAAAACAACAGTCCTTTAGAGAACAGCACCTCCTCCCACAAGGCATGAATAATAGGCATTGTTCACCTCTAAATAAAATGCTTGAGAACACTCTTGATGGCATTACAATTTGACTCCCCAATAATGGAGCCATTCTGTAGAACATAATGGGAACAAATGGAGATTAAGCCTCTTCATTCTGAATTACAGTGCTACACATTGTTTTAATGCTTAATTGTTGCTGTAATTGTTTTTTAAAAATATTAGACTAGGCAGTTCTTGATCTGATCCAACATACTTATGTGCATTCTTGCTTTTTAAAAAAGAGAGATCAGCTGTGCTTTAAATATTAAGGTATCTCAATAGAAGATAATATACGTAGCTCAGGGTTGAGCTGTGGAGTCCTTGATGCTCTCTGAGCTTGATTGTTTGTTTGCAGACGTTTCATTACCTGACTAGGTAACTTCATCAGTGTGAGTGAGTGTGGGGTTTGCTCCCTGTTTATGTACAGTAGCTTGCCCTGTCAGTGTTGGTGGGGGTGTGGTTTTCTCCTTGGTAGTTCCTTGATTAGGTTATTTTTTTCTGCTTGATGGTTTGTCTCGTGTTAATCCCTGCTTATCTGGGTGTAGGGTGCTGGAAAGTATGTGTTCTGGTCTTTTTGTTTCCTTCTTAGCTTTTTTATTGTCCCTTTTGAATGGTGTGTAAATGTGGTTTATCGCTATGTGTCTGTTGAAGGCTGATTTGTCTGAATGCCAAGTTTCCAGGAATCTCCTTAATTCCCTTATTAAGGTATTTGTTTGTTAATGAAAAATTCATTAGTGAACTAGTTTTTCTAGTTTAAAAAATCCCCAAGATTAAAATCATCACTGCATTGGAGTGTGGCACTGAAATGGAATTTGAAAGCAGGGATTTATAAATATGTGGAAGTTGTTTATTAATATTAAAAATAATTATGTTTTATTTGACTCAATAAACCAAGTTCTTCAGGCTGATTACAATATGAGCTGAATATTAAAACCACTAAAGCAGTAAAAACAGTAGAACACAATAATAAATACTCTAGGGAGGGAAATAAAAATATATAAAAGCTACTAGTCTAATATAATATGGGCACTTAAAATCATAGATACCTATAAAATGCTTGGGAGAAGAGAAATATTCTAGCCTGGCACTAAGGTTTGTCTTTGGATAGACAAGGTGGAGCATTCTAACATAACATCCTTCAGGATAAGAGAGGGAGAACACTTTTCTTCTCTCTCTCTCTTGCTTTCTCTCTCTCTGTATACACATCCACACTCACACCCACACCTTTCTACTTTGCAGCCTCATGGAGTCTTGCCAATGATTGCTGGTCTACCTAGTGTGATAATACTTGGGGAGCAAATATTACCCAGTAGTGATTTTTGCCATCTAACGCAGTATTGTTTAGATAGGAATGGATGCCAAAGTAAAAGCATTCACTTGAGGGCATGGCTGAAAGGAGCTGAAGTTCTCACGCATAATCCAGTGCCTGGAGTGAGATGCTGTTTTTCTTCTACTCTGAATTCTGTTTTGCTCACAGAGCTATGAAAATTAAGCTGACTCCTTAGTCACTTCCTGTTCTAGGGGTTCATTCCTATAATTAAGAATAAGGAAGTGACCATAGGTCCCATCTAGCCCAATATTGCTGGCACTGATTGTCAGCTGCTCTTTAAGGTCTTAAACTGGAGCATTTATCAATTCGCTGTGGAAAAGCCAGTACTTAAACTGGCCCTTCCATTCCACCACTGTTACTTGATGACTGCAGCATCCCTTGATGACTCTTTTGCATAAATGGATTGTCGCTGGTGCAGTGCCCCCAATAACGCTTCTATGTTGCCTCTACCACAGTGATTTTCAATTCACAGAATCATGAATTTTTTTAAAAAAATCAGGTTTGTGCACACTTGTATACGAACTGTAAATCTAAGCGGAAAGCCTAAAAGTAAGCATATGTGTGCTGTTTCTGAAATAAAATTTTCATAACATTCACTAACTTCTGTTTTTTAAGGAAGTTGTTTTAAAAGACCATATGTCTGTCTTAGGCATCTGGACAAAAACTGAAAACATGCCAGTTTATTTCTAAGACTGCAACAAAGGCCAAAGCTAAATCAAGTCAGGACTTTTAGCTTCCGTGGCATCTTAGCCCTCCTTCTCCAGTCTTTCATCTTAATTTCCTCCCCCTTCTTTTAACATGTTATGGAAGAAAGAAGTTTTTAGGGAGCTGTAATAATATTAAAATATCTGAAAGATTGTTGTAAATAGCTATCAAGGGAGGCAGAACCTTCCAATTCTGTTTTCACAGAATGTGAAACATTTTCTGTTACTTGTCTTATTTTTCATTAATAAAAAGCTGAAGTGTGAATTTACATATGACAGTGGGATATAGTGTAATCTCTAGAATATGTCTCAGATATTTTCCTAACATGGGTTTCTCATATGGGCTGAAATGTCCTTATTTCTAATAAAGTTAGATTGAAACCTACTTTTGTCTTCCAGGCCTTCATCCTCCAGGACCCCCATTGGCAAGACCTATTCTTCCACGAGAGAGGGGAGCATTAGATAGAATTGTTGAATATTTAGTTGGAGATGGTCCACAGAACAGGTAGAATGAGGCTCTTTACAATAAATGAATTTTATACCCATGGCATGAAATGGTTGCAATTTCTTCCCTTAGTTTTTGGATAATATCAGAAATCTATGTCTGCCTACTCCAACTGAGATGTCCTTCAGACATGTAAACTCCAACTCCCTGAATTCCTTAGCTACCATGCCCATTATTGAGAATTCTGGGAGTGGAGACCCAGATTTACAGAAAACATCTAGATTGGTGCTGGGGAAGACTGCACTCTACTAAATAACAGACATCCCTGCTGTGGCTTTTCTCCTTGGCTGTATTGCCACTTGCACAAATTAGGGAAAATAAAGAAAGTCATGTGAAATCAGGCTCCTTACATTATAATCCTAGATACTGTACAGGTGGTCCTCGCTTAACAACCACTTGTTCAACAATTGTTTGAACTTACGATGGTGCTGAATGAGTGGTAGTTACAACTGGTCCTTGTACTTGCAGTGTCCCCACGGTCACGTGATCGTGATCTGGGTGCTTGGCATCCTGCTTGCAATTATGACATCACAGCATTCCGTGGTCATGTGATCACCATTTGCAACCTTCATTGCTGGCTTCTGACAAGCAGAGTCAATGGCGAAGCTGGCAGGAGGTGATTTGCTTAACCACAACCAGAAGTGCTGGAATTTCTGTCACTAAGTGGTGCACTCATGTGACATTCTGCTTCATAATCGTGTCGCTTAGCAACAGAAATTCTGGTCCCAGTCGCCATCGTTAAGTGAGGATTATCTGTATATCTACTCAGAAGTCAATGGTACTGAGTTTGGTTAACTTCAGTTTGATTGCAGCCAATGTATATCTTCCTAATAAAACATGTAAATAGTTTCACAGCAGATTGTTTTGAGAAGGATAGCCACAAATTGTAATAGTCTGTTACTGATGAGGCCAGATCTGTCAACTGTTGCTTAATCTAAGCAGTTATTTGTAGCCTTTAAAAAAATTAGTATTGCAGCACGAGTGTGAGAGTTCAAAATAATGGTTCTTAGAAACCAAATTACCAAATCTTCGGCTTGTAAGACTGTGGCTGAGTCACAGTATGGTTAGAAATACTTAGATGCTGTCTGGAATTTGCAATTATTGTAGTATGTTTATGAAAACAATCTATATAGCAGCCTATTTTGCTTTCTGCACACATGAATTAAAGGCAGGTAATGATGGGGAGGGAAATGGCATTCTGGGATCCCTTCAGATCTTTGTGTTAAATATGCGGACATTGTAGAGTGGAGTGCGTATGTCAGGAGCAAGTTGATGTCCTCTTTCATGCATTTAGAGGACACTTGGAGGTAATCTTATTTCTGAATTTTAATGCTGTCTGACGTGAGACTGCTTAAATTAATAAATTGATTTGTTAAACTGATAATTTTGGCTCTGATCCTTTTTTTAGATATGCCCTGATATGCCAACAGTGTTTCTCACATAATGGGATGGCTTTGAAGGAGGAGTTTGAATATATTGGTAAGAACAAATCTATTTATTTTGCTATTTCAGTTCTAACCAAGGTGCACTTAGGCATTATATTTAGATATCATATTGGTTCTTCCTTTAGATTAAAAACTTCATTCTGTGACCTAAAAGTGCTTGAAATCGTTAATTTTTTAAAAAAAGCTTAAGCAAAATTAATTATTTATCATGCACATAAATATTTACCACACTGTTTTGGGGAGTGGGAGTCAAACCCATCTGGAAGGCAGCAGATTGGGGAAGGCAATGTTCTGGGATTTGCAGGTATACAAACTGGCTATAGAAATACAGTTTTTTGTATGCATTCTTAAGATTGTCTTGGTATAAATAATTCGCTAAAATGTTTCAAGGTTTTAGGTCCTTATTTTGCCAGAATTTAAACAAACATTGCTTTAACAACAAAATCCACGGAAAACACTAGAAATGAAGCAGGAGCAGGCTCCAGGGGCTATACTTTAGTTTTATGTTTGTCAATAACTTAAGGCAGGCAGTGAGCACAGTGAACACAGATGCTAGTTTTGCTTCTTCTCAGCAAACACAAATCAGTATGCAAGTAATGCAAAATAAATTATGCCAAACACTGGCTCTTTTCTCTTTCATGTGGGTATGCCTCCCATGTGCTCTTGGCTTTGTGAATATGTTCAGCACAAATAATCAATGCATTTATCATGTTCCTGTACTATTAAGATGCCAAAATCTTTTGTTGAAGTACATCTTCAGTCCCTGTACATATGTGGCCAAAATTTGGCTGAGGTTTTTCTAACAGATTTCTTTTTCAGCTACATTGATGTAGGCGTATTAGATCATATTAGTTATACAATGCATATAAATAACATATTAAATGTTATAGACTGACATTTGCCTGCTTGCCATAACACTTTGATTTGGGATAAGCTGTATTTTTTCCAGGAATATATTGGTTGGTGTTTCCAAAGTTTATCTAAACCTCCTCTCTTATTCCTGAAATATTAATAGCAATGCTTGGAAACCAGAATGTAATGTTTGGTAAATATTCAGAATCTGTATGCATACATAAAGGATGTGTGAATCAACTTATGTTGAGTCCATGTCATTCTCACTTTTTCCTCACCTTCTTAAAATGAAACATTGTGGTTGATAGAATTTATCAAATATTACAACTTATATGACTAGTGATTATTTGTTCTAAAAGCATGTCTGTATTCTGAAAAATAATACATCTTTTTAACTTTTAAAAATGATTAAACTTTGAAAAGATTACAGTTTCTTGAAGGAGACTGATTATAATTTCTAGCATTATATATATATATATATATATATATATATATATATATATATTAAAGCATATATATTACAACTGTACAAAAGGTGCTATACTCTAAAGAAGAAATCTAACCTATTCTGTGTGTATGTGTGTGTGATAAACACACACACACACACATATGGAGAGAGAGACAGAGACAGAGACAAAGAGAGAGAATATCATAAAAGAAAAACATCCTGTGCTAAACAACCAGGGGCAGAGGGTGGGAGGAAGCTGATAAAAAAAAATGTAAAAAAACCAAGAGAGGAAAAAGCTTAAATAGCAAGTTAACAACTAAATAAAACAAAATGCACCCTCCCATTACATCAGTGTTACATCTGTGTTACAAAATGGAAGTTAATAAATAATCCCAGTGTTATTGTGTAACATCACGAAAATCAAAATCATCATCAACATAAAAGAAATGTAATTTTAACAAGGAAATCCTGAGTATTGAACCTTCCATAAAAAAATAACCAATATCTTATTAATCTGTTTAAAATATCTAAGTGGAACCAATGTAGACATTGCTCACATCAAGACATCAGTTCTGGTATCATTTTCAGATTAATTCTATCCCACCTACTTATAGATATTTTCATCTCCCTCTTAATAACCACTTTCATCTGGGCAATACATTTTGAAATGTTCTTATCCACTAAAATGGATATTTTCATATCATGTAAATATTATATGTATTCTATTTTTGATTCATATACTTTCTAAGATGCATCCTTCCCAAATATGTAATTTTTGTGCACAGTTTTTAGATGGGAAATATGTTTAGGTGGATATTTGCAGATTCCATGAATTGTGTCTCATTCATGCTCTGTTGGATTCTATTTTGACAGAACACACTGCTTTCCTTGAAGAGAAATCTGTGACAGATTATTCCCATATCCCTAGTATATATACCCCCCACAGACACTCAGATTTCAATCTAAACTCCCTATAAGACCACAAAATGTAAATACATTACCTATTGTCTGCAAGATCTTAATTTGCACTTCCTTGGTCAAGAAGATAAAACATGTTACTTTCTTCTTCAGAAGACAACATTTCAAACTTGGTATGCTAAAAATCTCAGATCCTTTGTTGACTGAGCTTTTATGTGAGCAATATAAATACAGCAGTAGGTCTCCGTCTATTCAAAGATGGTTGACTTAATAACTTAAGTCAGCTTAAAACAACATTATATCCTGGTCTTTTAGCTACAGATTGAAAGATAGAAAAATCAAGTTCAGTTAAATTCAAGCCACAGCCACTTGCTTCTGCTTACCTGTTTCTTCCCTCCATTGGGACTGAAGCCAGTGACTAGCAGAGATTACTGATAAAAGAATCTTTACTAAATCAATATTTCAGTAGATAGATGGCTTATTAAAGCAGTGGCCTCCAGACATACAGCTGTGCTCATTTTCTACACAAATGGCTTAGCAGAGGCAAATAGTTCAAAATACTAGGTAAGTGTGGCCCCAAGTTCAGAAGGGGGACAAAAAGCTGCCTTAAGATCCCTTTGTCCTTCTGTTTATTCCCTATCCTATAATCCTTCCCAAACTGGAATGAAAACTCCATTTTCTGAGTTCCAGAATTATCAATCAATCAACAATTCAGAAACTAAAGCCTCAATGCAACTGGAGAGTGCTTGGTTGAGAAAGGGAATATAATGTATTCATTCATGTAAAAAAAATTATACATAAAGCAAATATCAGAAATAAAAGATTTTTTAAGGATATGCAGTAGCCATTTCATATCTGGAAGCAGACGTTTCAGCTACAGAAAGTTTTTGTTTGGTTTTTTGTATGGGAGCTTCAAGGATGTAAATGCTGAAAATGACATGAAACAAATGATAATAGGAAATCATTGATTTCTAAGTTCTGGGGAAGGTTTTTATACTAAAGTCATTAATTAATTAATTAACTTTGCTCGCTTGCTCACTTTATTTCTGTACTGCTCACAATTGTTTCTAGAGTTTTATAAAAAACAATACTGAACTATGAAACATAATCACCCTCAGCAAAAACCAGTGTCCAATCGCTCCTTCCCTTGGATGTCATACATTAAAAGCTCTGCTGGAATGTATTGTTTTGGCTGTCCTCTGAAAATATGTTAGGGAGGGTGCCATTCAGATTGCTGGAGGTCAGCTGTTCCAGGCAGTTGCATGCAAAAGTAGACGCACTCTTCCACAAATTATATGTTACAACAGATCCCTACATGAATAGAAGCTGACAGTGGTGTATGATGTTAAACACAACATCTTACTGCAAATTTGAATACATACTGTACTATTTATATGCAGTTATTTACATATTCAAAATAAGAAAATAGTAACTATATCGGGTGCAGAAGTTTGAACACCCTTGTTTCAGTCTTATTTATTTAATTAATTAATTAATTTTACTGTACAATAAAAAGGTAATTGACTTGTTAGGCCTACAGTTGGCCAGGTGAACACACTTTCACAGATGAACAAATACCTTGACTCTTCTAATCTCTCAAGTTTTGGTTGTTCATTTTGCCCAATGTTGGGCTCCTCTGAGCAGCCGAAAATGAAGAAAATTCACTCTTGCAAAGTTTAAGGACATGGCTATAAAAAAAAAAGCTAGTTAGAAATTTCAGCGGTGAGAAACATTGTTAAGAAAATAAAGTTAAATGGAATTGCTGAAGTCAAGGCAAGTTCTGGAAGACCAAGAAAAATCTTCACTTATAATAGCTGAAAATGGGTCAGAACAGAATCCACAGATCACTGCAGATATCCTGCTGAAAAATGTAGCTGACGCTGGAGTTGTTGTCCATAGGTCTGCAGTAAAACATTGCTTATGCGAAAGTGACCAGCATGGAGAGTTGTCAGGAAACCTTTCCTCTGACCTCATCACAGAAATCATTGTCTGAACTATGCAGGAGAAACCCTTGAGAGGCCTGAAATGTTTGGGAACAAAAGTCTTCAGACAGATGAAGAAAAAATTGACACGTTCAGCCACAACCACACAAGTTATATTGGGAGACAAAAGGTGAAGCATTTGAGGAAAAGAACTCTTTGGTGTGGCTTTATTATGCGTTGGTGTTGTGTTGCAGGGAATATTGTGTAGATGGAAGTAAGTATAAACTGAACTAAATATCAGCATATCCTAGAGGCTAATATAACATCCCACAGTTGGTGAATAAGTTTAAATTGAAAAAAAGTTTCAGCATGATCGTAATCTAAAACATACTTCTAAATCAACCATGAAGTACTTATAGAAAGTAAAGTAAAGATATTGGAATCACCTTCACGGTCCCCAAGGTTTGAATCTGTGGGGACGTCTCAAACATGCAAAAAAGAGTGGGAGAAAATTCCAAAAGCAAGAATAAGCACTTAGAAGAAATGTTTCTTACAAGAAACGTTGGGAAGCTATCATTTCTGTCAAAGAGGGGTTACAAAGTACTGACTGGAAGGATTTCCAAACTGCTACTCCTACCATACTTGCCATAGTCACTTTTCCTTCTATTAAATTTGTAAACAATGGCACATAAGTAGTAAGTATGTATTCAAACTCGGAGAAAGATGTGTTTAACTCTGTACATTGTAGATGTTTCATCACCTTATTTTCTCTTAGGGAATCGTTGAAACAGACCATTTGACCAGGAGTGCCTAAATGTTTGTGTGCAACTGTAATGTTGGGGCATTCCCTGAAAAGCACAGAGCTCTGCCCCCCCCCCCACTTCAATCTCATTTGGGGGAAGCATTTTCGGCATCCCTATTCAGGTTGAACAAACTGGGCAAGTTGATTTACCTGAGGTGGGAGGAGCTGCAGATACCCTGTTGTCAAGCTAAAAAGGGTTCATATGCTAAAGCTGGCACTTTGACTTATACTTGGAAGCTTAATGATAGCTAATGCAGCACCTGCACAATTATTGCTATGTGGCACTACCACTAGATAGGCTGTGGCATGGTGCAGCAGTTGGACTTTCTGGATAGTCTTCAAAGACAGCAAAGTGCATTACAGTAGCTAGTTGGAGAGGTAATGAGTGACTGATGTGGGGCATGATGCTCCAGGAAGGGCTGCAACTGGTGCAAAGAGTAATGTCAGAGAAGAAAAATATATTACAACAAGGGTAAACAAGAGCCCTAATGTTCAGTGAGCTTACTGAATATGCTTGTATAATCTTTCGTGCAGCGTTTCGGTGTGCCTACTGCTTTTTTCTGAATCCTGCAAGAAAAACCAGGCCGCAGGCTCCACGGCTTCCAGATTTTGGCATTGAAAAGAAGCCAGCTGCTGAGATGCAGAGCATGACTGAAGCTCCACAGTCGGAGGAGGAAAAGTTACAACAGACCCAAACGGAAGAAGGTAGGTAGGTGGGAAGCCTCAGTTGTTTGACGAAAATAGAATCAGCATAGTTTGATCAAATAATTTGAGGGATTTGCATTTTTCTTGCAATGGTAACAGTGAAAGATTGCCAATATATATGATACCATATACATAGCCAAAGACAGCAGCAAGTGGATGCTGCAGAGGAATCTGTTTTCATCTTGATTTCTTTAGAACAATATCTTGGATCATTTGATAATATATGTAATCTTGTTTGTTCCTTATAGTTTAGAATTAGAGTTCTCTTGGGGGGGGTGATTTTTGGGGTGTAAAGTATGGCTGCAGGAATGTCAACCCTAACCCTAAGCCTTTTCAAATTTTTCAGAAATGTTTTTTCTTTGCTATCTGACATTTTTCCCTTAAATCTGGTTTCTTTATAAATCTTGGGGTATTCTATTAATTTAAAAAGTTTTCAATATTAACAATTATATTCACTAATTAAGGGATTTGGGTCATCATGTGGTTACATTTCATACTTTTTGGTGTATCATTGGGTTGAGGTGAATTGAAGGTCCAGCTTTTATTCCAAATGAAAAGGTTGAAAAGTTAGCTTTGATGTTTCCCCCAGCGCTGGAAAATCTAGTAAAACAGACTTGTTTAAAAAATGAGGAGTTCAAAGACAAGTTGTCAAATTTAATTTAAAAGTTCCTTTAAAGATATTTTATAGGTTTGAAATATAGTAGGCATCTTGTAGTCAGCTAACAGGAAAATGAAGGATTATAAAAATATCACTTAGGGTTAACTGTTGATTTCTTCCTTTAAGAGCATACCCTGAGATGAAAGGAAGTTATATGTAGAACACTTTTGTGGGGCTTTAGGCAGAAGAGTTTCTTCAGAATATGCTGGAAAACATAACTGGTGATGACTGGAAGAAATAATGCTGCTGACCAAAAATACGTTTGGAACCCTTTACAGTGTTGGTTGATATCTTTTGTATATTGCATAAAGAAGCAATGTTTCTAATTTATTGTATGTCTAATGCAACATTATGCAAGCTGACATTTATTCACATAGAGGCTGGTCTTTAATCTCTTTCTCAATGAGGTCCATTCAGAACCTCAAAAGTTAGCGTGGAAGATTGTTTGTATTAATAATTTTGTATTAATTTAGGGGAATGTGTTGGCACTGAAATCTGATGGGTGGGAATGTTCTCAGATAATATATAAATTTGTGTGCTGGAGCTGGAGTGATAAAGAATGGTAATGGCTAATAGAGCTTGAATCAAGCTTCTGTAGTTGTTGTTGTTTAGTCGTTAAGTCGTGTCCGACTCTTCGTGACCCCATGAACCATATTGCGCCAGGCCTTCCTGTCCTTCACTGCCTCCCTGAGTTTGCTCAGTTTCATGCTCATTGCTTCAGTGATGCTATCTAACCATCTCATCCTCTGCCGTCCTCTTCTCCTTTTGCCTTCAATCTTTCCCAGCATCAGGGTCTTCTCCAAAGAGATCTCTCTTCGCATTAGGTGACCAAAATATCTGAGCTTGAGCTTCATTATCGATCCTTCCAATGAGCAATCAGGGTTGATTTCCTTTAAGATTGACTGGTTTGACCTCCTAGCAGTCCAGGGGACTCTCAAGAGTCTTCTCCAGCACCAGAGTTCAAAGGCCTCAATTCTTTGGCCCTCAGCCTTTCTTATGGTCCAGCTCTCACAGCCATACATTACTACTGGAAAAACCATAGCTTTGACTATGCGGATCTTTGTCGGCAAGGTGACGTCTCTGCTTTTTAATATGCTATCTAGGCTTGCCATAGCTTTCCTCCCAAGGAGCAAGCGTCTTTTAATTTCATGGCTGCAGTCTCCGTCTGCGGTGATCTTGGAGCCCAAATAAATGAAGTCTGTTACTGCTTCCATTTCTACCCCTTCTATTTGCCAGGAATTGATGGGTCCAGATGCCATGATCTTAGTTTTTTTAATGTTGAGTTTCAAGCCAGCTTTCGCACTCTCCTCTTTCACCCTCATCAAGAGGCTCTTTAGTTCTTCTTCACTTTCTGCCATTAGGGTGGTATCGTCTGCATATCTGAGGTTGCTGATGATTCTCCCTGCAATCTTAATTCCGGCTTGTGATTCTTCCAGCCTGGCATTTCTCATGATGTACTCTGCATATAGGTTAAATAAGCAGGGTGACAGTATACAGCCTTGTCGTACACCTTTCCCTATTTTGAACCAATCGGTTGTTCCATGACCGGTTCTAACTGTTGCTTCTTGGCCCGCATACAGATTTCTCAGGAGACAGGTAAGGTGGTCTGGTACTCCTATCTCTTTAAGAATTTGCCAGAGTTTGTTGTGATCCACACAATCAAAGGCTTTTGCATAGTCAATGAAGCAGAAGTAGATATTTTTCTGGAACTCTCGTGCTTTCTCCATGATCCAGTGAATGTTGGCGATTTGATCTCTAGTTCCTCTGCCTCTTCGAAACCCAGCTTGTACATCCGGTAGTTCTCGGTTCATGTATTGCTGAAGCCTAGCTTGTAGGATTTTGAGCATAACCTTGCTAGCATGTGAAATGAGTGCAATTGTGCGATAGTTTGAGCATTCTTTGGCGTTGCCCTTCTTTGGAATTGGAACATAAACTGACCTTTTCCAATCCCGTGGCCACTGTTGCGTTTTCCAAACTTGCTGGCATATTGAGTGCAGCACTTTAACACCATCATCTTTTAGTATTTTAAATAACTCAGCTGGAATACTGTCATCTCCGCTAGCTTTGTTGTTAGCAATGCTTCCTAAGGCCCACTTGACTTCACTCTCTAGGATGTCTGGCTCAAGGTCAGTGATCACACCAGCGTGGACATCAGGGACATTAAGATCTTTCTTGTATAGTTCTTCTGTGTATTCTTGCCACCTCTTCTTAATCTCTTCTGCTTCTGTTAGGTCCCTGCCTTTTTGTCCTTTATCATGCCCATCTTTGCACTAAACATTCCTTTCATATCTCCAATTTTCTTGTAGAGATCTCTAGTCTTCCCCATTCTATTGTTTTCCTCAATTTCTTTGCATTGTTCATTTAAGAAGGCCTTCTTATCTCTCCTGGCTATTCTCTGGAAATCTGCATTCAGTTGCTTATATCTTTCCCTTTCACCCTTGCTTTTCGCATTCCTTCTTTCCACAGCTATTTGTAAAGCCTCATCAGACAGCCATTTTGCTTTCTTGCATTTGTTTTTCTTTGGGATGGTTTTAGTTGCTGCCTCCTGTACAATGTTATGGACCTCCATCCATAGTTCTTCAGGCATTCTGTCTACCAAATCTAATCCTCTAAAACTATTTATCACCTTCACTGTGTACTCACAAGGAATATGATCTAAGTCATACCTGAGTGGTCTAGTGCTTTTCCCTACATTCTTCAATTTAAGCCTAAATTTTGCAGTAAGAAGCTCATGATCTGAGCCACAGTCAGCTCCTGGTCTTGTTTTTGCTGTCTGTATAGAGCTTCTCCATCTTTGGCTGCAAAGTATATAATCAATCTGGTTTCGGTATTGACCATCTGGTGATGTCCATGTGTAGAGTCGTCTCTTGTGTTGTTGGAAAAGAGTGTTTGCTATGACTAGCTTGTTCTCTTGACAGAACTCTATTAGCCTTTGCCCTGCTTCATTTTGTACTCCAAGGCCAAACTTGCCTGTTATTCCGATTACTCCTTGACTTCCTACTTTAGCATTCCAATCCCCTATGATGAAAAGGACATCTTTTTGGTGCTAGTTCTAGAAGGTGTTGTAGGTCTTCATAGAAGTGGTCAACTTCAGCTTCTTCAGCATCAGTGGTTGGGGCATAGACTTGGATGACTGTGATATTGAATGGTTTGCCTTGGATACGCACTGAGATCATTCTGTCGTTTTTGAGGTTGTACCCCATTACTGCCTTTCCCACTCTCTTATTGACTATGAGTGCAACTCCATTTCTTCTAAGGGTTTCTTGCCCACAGTAGTAGATATAATGGTCACCCAAATTAAATTCACCCATTCCCGTCCATTTCAGTTCGCTGATTCCCAAGATGTCGATGTTCAATCTTGTCATCTCATGTTTGACCACATCCAGCTTGCCTTGGTTCATAGATCTTACATTCCAGGTACCTATACAATATTGTTCTTTACAGCATCGGATCTTCTTTTCGCTTCCAGATACATCCACAGCTGAACGTCCTTTCGGCTTTGGCCCAGCCGCTTCACTCTTTCTGGAGCTACTTGGAATTCCCCTCCGCTCTTCCCCAGTAGCATATTGGACACCTTCCGACCTGAGGGGCTCATCTTCCGGCGTCATATCTTTTAGCCTTTTAACATTGTCCATGGGGTTTTCTTGGCAAGGATACTGGAGTGGGTTGCCATTTCCTTCTCCAGTGGACCACATCTTGTCAGAACCCTCTGTCATGACCTGTCCAAGAACACAAGAGACGACTCTACACATGGACATCACCAGATGGTCAATACCGAAACCAGATTGATTATATACTTTGCAGCCAAAGATGGAGAAGCTCTATACAGACAGCAAAAACAAGACCAGGAGCTGACTGTGGCTCAGATCATGAGCTTCTTACTGCAAAATTTAGGCTTAAATTGAAGAATGTAGGGAAAAGCACTAGACCACTCAGGTATGACTTAGATCATATTCCTTGTGAGTACACAGTGAAGGTGATGAATAGATTTAGAGGATTAGATTTGGTAGACAGAATGCCTGAAGAACTATGGACGGAGGTCCATAACATTGTACAGGAGGCAGCAACTAAAACCATCCCAAAGAAAAACAAATGCAAGAAAGCAAAATGGCTGTCTGATGAGGCTTTACAAATAGCTGTGGAAAGAAGGAATGCGAAAAGCAAGGGTGAAAGGGAAAGATATAAGCAACTGAATGCAGATTTCCAGAGAATAGCAAGGAGAGATAAGAAGGCCTTCTTAAATGAACAATGCAAAGAAATTGAGGAAAACAATAGAATGGGGAAGACTAGAGATCTCTACAAGAAAATTGGAGATATGAAAGGAACGTTTAGTGCAAAGATGGGCATGATAAAGGACAAAAAAACAGAGACCTAACAGAAGCAGAAGAGATTAAGAAGAGGTGGCAAGAATACACAGAAGAACTATACAAGAAAGATCTTAATGTCCCTGATGTCCACGCTGGTGTGATCACTGACCTTGAGCCAGACATCCTAGAGAGTGAAGTCAAGTGGGCCTTAGGAAGCATTGCTAACAACAAAGCTAGCGGAGATGACAGTATTCCAGCTGAGTTATTTAAAATACTAAAAGATGATGGTGTTAAAGTGCTGCACTCAATATGCCAGCAAGTTTGGAAAACGCAACAGTGGCCACGGGATTGGAAAAGGTCAGTTTATGTTCCAATTCCAAAGAAGGGCAACGCCAAAGAATGCTCAAACTATCGCACAATTGCACTCATTTCACATGCTAGCAAGGTTATGCTCAAAATCCTACAAGCTAGGCTTCAGCAATACATGAACCGAGAACTACCGGATGTACAAGCTGGGTTTCGAAGAGGCAGAGGAACTAGAGATCAAATCGCCAACATTCACTGGATCATGGAGAAAGCACGAGAGTTCCAGAAAAATATCTACTTCTGCTTCATTGACTATGCAAAAGCCTTTGATTGTGTGGATCACAACAAACTCTGGCAAATTCTTAAAGAGATGGGAGTACCAGACCCCCTTACCTGTCTCCTGAGAAATCTGTATGTGAGCCAAGAAGCAACAGTTAGAACCGGTCATGGAACAACCGATTGGTTCAAAATAGGGAAAGGTGTACAACAAAGCTGTATACTGTCACCCTGCTTATTTAACCTATATGCAGAGTACATCATGAGAAATGCCAGGCTGGAAGAATCACAAGCCGGAATTAAGATTGCAGGGAGAATCATCAGCAACCTCAGATATGCAGACGATACCACCCTAATGGCAGAAAGTGAAGAAGAACTAAAGAGCCTCTTGATGAGGGTGAAAGAGGAGAGTGCGAAAGCTGGCTTGAAACTCAACATTAAAAAAACTAAGATCATGGCATCTGGACCCATCAATTCCTGGCAAATAGAAGGGGTAGAAATGGAAGCAGTAACAGACTTCATTTATTTGGGCTCCAAGATCACCGCAGACGGAGACTGCAGCCATGAAATTAAAAGACGCTTGCTCCTTGGGAGGAAAGCTATGGCAAGCCTAGATAGCATATTAAAAAGCAGAAACATCACTTTGCCGACAAAGATCCGCATAGTCAAAGCTATGGTTTTTCCAGTAGTAATGTATGGCTGTGAGAGCTGGACCATAAAAAAGGCTGAGCACCGAAGAATTGATGCCTTTGAACTGTGGTGCTGGAGAAGACTCTTGAGAGTCCCCTGGACTGCTAGGAGGTCAAACCAGTCAATCTTAAAGGAAATCAACCCTGATTGCTCATTGGAAGGATCGATAATGAAGCTCAAGCTCAGATATTTTGGTCACCTAATGCGAAGAGAGATCTCTTTGGAGAAGACCCTGATGCTGGGAAAGATTGAAGGCAAAAGGAGAAGAGGACGGCAGAGGATGAGATGGTTAGATAGCATCACTGAAGCAATGAGCATGAAACTGAGCAAACTCAGGGAGGCAGTGAAGGACAGGAAGGCCTGGCGCAATATGGTTCATGGGGTCACGAAGAGTCGGACACGACTTAACGACTAAACAACAACAATTGATACAAGAGATTTAGACTTCACATATATGTTATTGGGGTGGGAGTTGGCACTCACTAACCAAGAAGGGACAGTATCTTGGAGTCCTGGAGGGCAGCTCAATGAAAATGTCAACTGCTATAAATTACAGCTGCTGTAAAGAAGGCAAATCACACGTTGTGTGTCGTTAGGGAGGGAACTGTACTGGCCTAATGCCCTTGCACAAATCTGTGGTGAGCCCCACTTGGAGTATTGTGTATAGTTCTGATCACAGCACCTTTAACAAAGGGTATTTTAGAATTAGAAGTGCAAGAAAGAGCAACCAAAATGATTCCTCATAAAATATTATAATTTAGAGTCTTTAGCTTGGAATGAAGGAGGGTAAGAGACAACATGATAGAAGTATGTAAAATCATGCATGGCACAGATAGAATGTGCTTTTCCCTCTTTGCACTATTGGAATTCAAGTTTACCTATTGTAACTAAATGCATTGAATGATCAAAGGCAATACTTTTCCACACAGCACATAATTAAACTGGAATTCACTGCCAGTTGTTGTAGAAATTGCAATGTGGATGCTTTGAAAAGGAACTAGATGGATTTGTAGACAGGCTGTGACCGGCTACTGCAATTGATGGCCGTTAACTACCTCCTGAATCAGAGGCAACTTGCCTTTATATACTATTCCTGGGAAGCAACAGTGGAAGGGGTTATGGCCCTCCGCTCCATCGGTGACGAGCTTCTCAAACACGTCCAGTTGGCATAGGATGGGTCTGTGCCCTCCTGATTTAGCGCAGACATTATTTTGCCCATCAAACTAATAAACCTTCCCATTCTCTGGGTTTTCTCTTGCTAATTCTGCAGTGACTATAATTACCTAGCCTGTGATGGAATGTTGCCTGTGTATGTTCAGCTGCAGGGAACAGCACCTGCAGGAGGGCATTAAGGGCTCCGGGAGAATTTCAGTGCAACGGAACCTCAATTTGGCTGATACTGTCCTCTGTCGTTTAATTAGCATAATTTATCCAGCCCTGCTCAGGAAGACGACACAGCTTCACAAAAGGATTAGTTCTGCAGGAGAAAATGGGAAGTACCTTCTCCCACACTAGGCCAGGCTGGAGGACTCTAAAGAGGATACAAATACTTCATAGGCAGCTGAAAGCAGCAAAAGGTGATGCCAGCCAGTTTGGCAGCTGCTTTTCTTTTATTGTTCCCATTACATTTAAGGACAATAAAAAGCAGAATTCTGTCCTTTGGTTTTAAGCTCTCTTCTGCAGTTCTTTTCTAAGCCTCAGTTCCAGTATCACTAACACAGTGATATTGTGGCCAGTAAATAACGCTTAAAAAACCCCCACTGCTTTGAAAAAGAATTTTCAAACAACTTGACAGTCACATAATTTAGGCTGATTGGTGTTATATTGGGCTTTTATGTTGTAATGGTGATGGTGATGTTCAATCTATGTTGATAGTGTGATTATTCCTGATATGTCTAATACTTTTTAATTTAGTGTACAGGTAGTCCTTGAGTTGCGACGGTAATTGGGACTGGAATTTCTGTCTCTAAGTGATGCGGTTGTAAAGCACAGCGTCACGCGACTGTATCACTTAGCGATGGCAATCCCGGCACTCCCCGTTGCCATTGTTAACTGAATGCCACCAATCATTAGGTGAGGACCCACTCTGATCCAAGCCACTCCCAACTTGGTCCCTCCCAGCCCCAAGCCTCAATAAGATAAGGGATTGCCTCCTTTTCAATTACCCCCCGCCTGTCTACCCCCATCTCTGCTCTTTTGGCTGCCTTGCACTGTGCTGTGCTTGCTGGCCCTGTCGCACCCAGCTGTCCTTTGCCATCTTCCTTCTGTTGCTGACGAGGTGCGCCCAGCCTGGCCCTATGCGAGGCAGCTGCTGACTGCACCAGGCCTTCTTCCCAAGTCTGCTTGCACTCGTCTTTCTTCAAATTGCACATGCTGTTCTCGCAATGCTTTGCAAAGCTTTCGGAAAACTTCTGAGGCCTTCCAAGAATGCCCCACGCAATTTGGAGAACGATGGGCATGGCCTTCTTGCGAGGTTTTAGAAGGCCTCAGAAGTCTTCTGAACCATTGCAAGAACGGCCTGAATAACCTTGGGAAGAAGGTCTGGCACAGCCAGCAGCTGCCTCGTGTAGGGCCAGGGTGGGCACGCCTTGTCAGCAGCAGGAAGAAGATGGCAAAGGTAAGCTGGGCATGGCAGGGCCTGCGGAGTCCAAGGCGGTGGGGGAAGATAGGGCTGTGGTGCTGGGGTGGCTGGCCTCAGCGCGGGGTTTGAGACAGCACTCCTTGGTGGTGGCACTGGGACTGAAGTAGAGGCCTGGGGACGGTGGCAGCCAGCTGAGACTGCTGAAGATCCCAGGCCTCCTCTTTGGCCCCAGCCCCACTGCTGCTACTGAGGAGCACTGCTGTGCAGGGCGGCCTAAAGGGCAGAGATGGGGGGGGGAGTGGGTGGGTGGGGGGAGTTGAAGTGCCCCTGAGGTTCGGTCGTAAGTGCGGATGGGCTGCTAAGTGCCCAAATTTTGATCACGTGACTGAAGGGGCTCTGCAATGGCTGTAACATCGGGGAGCGGGCATAAGTACTATTCATTCAGTGCTGTCATAACTTTGAATAAATGGTTGTAACTCAAGGACTAACTGTAGTGTATTATAGGTATTGCATGTTGTGCTGTAAACTGCTTGGAGTTGTATGATTGAAATGAATTAGAGGCATTTGCAATGAATATATAAATAAATACAATTTGTGTAATTAAAATGTGTGTCTTGTAGGACCTTCAGAAGAAGCTCCCCCATTGACTGAGACAGACCAGGAAAATACCAAGGCTTTAACAGTCAAACAAGATGATGAGACGTTTGAATCTGCAGAGAGAGAGCAACCAGCAAAAGAAACAGAAACCGCGCCTGCAACCTCCCTCCCTCCTCCAGATGACCAAAGAGAAGAACCTTCTGAGGGAGAATAAGTGCCTCATTGTTTTTAGCTACATTTTTTTTTTTAGAAGTTACTTTTTCAAGGACTGATTCTGAGCTAGACTGCCACTCCACTGAATGTTAAAAGCTGTGCAGATTGTATTGCAATAGTGTGTTTGGGAGTGAGTGGGTGAGCTAAAGCATTTCAGACTGGGCTAGTTAGTTGAAGTCTAACTCAAACACTGATTTTTTTTTTTTTTGCATTCTTATAAAGAAATGTAAACATGCTTAATGGGTATTTTCCATATAAGTGATCTGAACTATAGTATTATTTGGTCTTTGAGCAAAGAGTGATGTAAATAACTAAAAAGATGTGTAAGTTTTGCTTTAGTAAACTTAGGATTTTTTTTCCTGAAAATATTTAGCTATTAAACTGAACTAAATCAATTTAAATATCCAGATGTTTACAGGAGAAAGGGTGCTTGGATATTCACTGTACCATAAGCAGTACATTTGTGTCATTGCAACTTAGACTTTGCCACTCTTCATATTTTTCCTTGAAAGAATGCGGTTAAAGAGGGCAGGCTAGAATATGATGTCCCCTGTTGGGGGCTCTGGGCACAGCGAATGAACTAAAGGCAGCATATGAAATAGAAAGCTAGTTTGTGTTTACATGAAGTGTAGGAATTTCAGCACTTGATTGTACTTGAATACTGAGCGTTATTTATACTTGTACAATAATGAAGATAAGTGAATTTTGTGTATTTTGTTAAAAGCAAATAAAGACTATATAGCATTAAGGGGTTTTTTTTGAAGCATATTCTCTAAACTGGATCTCTTATTTTAATCATTTCATTACGTATTCTTGAATGTAAAACTAGTATATGAAAATGTTGATAGAACTGAGTCACTTCACATTCTTGTACGTACTTTTATTAATAGGTAATTATTTACTTAGATTCCTCAAGGTCAAAAGAATTCCAGATTGTATCACAATACCACCTCATTCACCACCATAGGTTATGCTCAACTAGCATCCAAACCAGAGTGGATACAAACAACTATCTGTGAAGAAACCTGCAATTTCATCTGGCATTCCTGCACATGGTTTGCCCCATCCAAGTATTGTAAAAGGGACTGGGTAGTTCTGAACAGGGCCACCAGGAGCTAATCTGTGGACACAGTAAGTGCTAAGAAGAATCACTACTGCTGTGTAGGCTTTTCTCACCACTGTGTAGGCTCTTAACCAACTTTTAGTCACATCCATTTTTGGTTTTCTCCTGCTGTCATTAGGGGTCTTTTCAGTCGCTTCATCTCCCTCAGCTCTTTGGTAAACTTTTGGGGTTGGTGACTGGGAGGAGACCTTGCTGGTGTAATCTTTAGTCGCCTCCATGTTTCAGAGATTAACCAGGCACAGGATAGAATTGCCTGCCAAATTGCCAAGGAAATTCCCAAGCGCCCTTTGGAAACCTGGATCCATTAGGTGTCTGGGGTGGACTATTCTAATTAGTACTCTGCTAATGCAGAAGTTTAGAGTATCTGCATGCCATAGTTTGACAAGTTCGTGATTGACTCAGCAGAGGACTGATGCTAATGACTTCTATCTACAGAACAAATCATGTCTATTCTGAAGTAAAGGCCAGATCTAATGTGCTATCCTACATGACTCAGGGTTGCTATTTGTCATAAAGGCCATGGGCTCCACTGGACCCTTCCTCCAGGTTATTGAAGTTGAAGTCACCCAAGATTAAAAACCTCAGGAACTCCAGACTCCAATCTAGGAGCTTGTGGGGGGCCGCTGCTAGGCAGCTACATAGTCAGTACACCAGCAGTCCTAGCTTGTCTGGGTAGCCCAATTTCATGCACAGTTGCACATATCTAGTCACCTCCCAAGCAGTGTTCCTTGTCATTCAGAGTCTCCCACACAGTCACA
Source organism: Python bivittatus (assembly GCF_059951505.1). Lineage (NCBI taxonomy): Eukaryota > Metazoa > Chordata > Lepidosauria > Squamata > Pythonidae > Python > Python bivittatus. Next base: position 20,395,518 of record NW_028277040.1, read on the forward strand.
GTGACTTCTCTTCCCTGACCTTATTGTACTGCTGTAGGACCTGAAACTCAGCTGGGCAGCTTTCCAACAGGGATATGTTTCCCATTGCTGCTGAGCCAGGTCTCAGTAATACATATCAGGTCCACACACTCATCCATCACCATGTCATGGATAGATGTGGCCTTATTGTACAATAACAAGGTAGCATTTACCAACAGCATTCAGAGACCAGGGCTTCCCAAAGTTCAGCAAGCTGGGTCCAGGACAAGGGCCTGTGGCATATCTTGTAGTGTCCTATAACCAGGAGTTTTCACTCCCCCCTCCCAAATAAAATTTGAATACTTCTGAATAAATAACTTTTCCATCAGTAAATATGTTCAATGTAAAAGTAGGTTTTCCTTAAAAATGTTGCTATGTTTAGGCCAGGGTTAGGCAGAAAATAGATTGAGATCTGCTGGCAGATTCCAGGGTGAGTTGCGATAGATCAACACAGGGTTCTAATTCACAAGTATTTAATGATAGCACTCATTCTATATCAAACTCAGATGGAGCTCTGATGAAATTCAGTGGTAAAGTTATGCAAACATTCAGAAAAGCTGAAAGAGGACAAATACTTCATAATCCGCTAAACCCTAATATTTATTTGCCTACTCACTAGTTTCTAGGTGGCTTTACATGGTAGTCTGTATACCTTTGGAGCTTGTTTATTGCATCTTGCCCATTCTATTAGCCATTTGTCCCCTCACTTCCGGCCTGCTCACTGCTGTGTTTTGCTCTTTGAAGCCACCTAGGGTAAAATCAAACCTTGTTCCATATTAGTGTCATCAGAAACATCATTTAGAATTGTTCTGCTCAGAACAAGCTGCATCAGCTTTGTGTTTGATAATTCTGCTTAGCATAAAACACCAGAAGGCGCATCAGATGTTTTAAAAGTTTCATGTATTCACCCAAACCCAAATCCATTGGGTGGGTACAAACCATGGAAAGAAGAGGACAGTGTAATTGGCTTAGTAAAAACCATTTTTAAAATATCCCCATAAAATGAAGTAGAGAAAGTGATTTTCTCAGCTTGTATGATCTCTAAAGAGGGCTTGGGTTACTTAAATATTCTGTACATCTGTTCAAGCTAAATATGTACCAGTAACAGGAGGAGGAGCAATTCTGTAAGCAGCAAAAGAATCTTTCCAAGTGGCATGAGATCTGCGTCTCCCTTCCTTCCTGTTCTATGAGTAGCAAAGAGTCGCTCTGAAAAGTTTTAATCCATAGAATTCTTTCCTATATTTTCTTTTGTCAAGTGAAATCCCATGTAATGAATTATTAATTAATTAATTCCTTTAATCCATAGGACTCCTTGCTATATTTTGTTTCCATTTGTCAAATGAAACAGTGCACTATAATAATAGTAATAATGCTGAAAAAAATGAATCAGTTGAAGTCTCCCTCCCTCCCCCTCAAGGAACATAAAGAATTAAAAAAGAGGTGAACCAAAGGATGTTTGATGTAGTGTGCATGGATAATTCTAACCATTCATAAAGTTAAAAGGTGGTCCAGTGTGACCATACTTGTTCTGAGCAGAACAATTCTAAATGATGTTTCTGATGACACTAATATGGAACAAGGTTTGATTTTACCCTAGTTGGCTTCAAAGAGCAAAACCCTGTAATCATCTAAGCAATATTGCTGGTGATTGATTACTTCAGGTTTTTCAATGTTGCACTCATCACTGCTGTCCATCCACCTTGCATCCTGTTCTTCCCTTTCTTTCCACCTTTCCAATTATTATAGACTTCTCAAGAGAGCTACGTTTTCACATAATGTGTCCATAATGTGTATGATAATTTGAGTCTGGTCATTTGGGTTGATTCGTTTGATAATCCATTTATTTGTTTTCTTGGCTATCCGTGGTATTCTTAGGAGTCTTCTCCAACACCAACATTCAAAAGTGTCATTACTTTTTCTATGCTAGCCTGTGACATACTTCTTGACTGCTGTTTCTTTAGTTGTTGATAGTTGATCCTAAAAGGGAGAAGCTACCCACCACTTCAATCTCTTCATTGTCAGTTCTAAGGTTGGTGGCTGTAGCTGTTGTCATTAATTTAGTCCTCTTTATATTTAATCTTAGTGCCATTTTTTCACTATGCACCTTAACTTTTATTACTAAAGTTTGCAAATCATTTGCACTTTCAGCTAGCCGAGTAGTGTCATCAGCATAGCAGAGGTCACTGAAGTTTCCAATTGTTAAAACACATTCATCTCCACCAATCCAGCTTCCTTCAGTTTATGTATATTCAGCATATAGGTTGAATAAATAAGGGGAAAGTATAAAACCTTGTCTCACTCCTTTGCCAACATGGAGCCAGTCTGTTTCACCATGTTCTGTCCATACTGTGGCTTCCTGACCTGTGTATAGATTTTGGATGAGGACAATGAAATGTTCTGGGATTCCCATTTTTCTCAGCACATTCCAAGGCTTGATATGATCAACACAATCAACACCTTTTCTATAATCATATAAGCATATATTGACTTAAATATTATGAGTAGCCTACCCCAAATTTGCATTAAAAGAGGCTGACAGTTCTAGTTTGAGAAGCAACCTTAGTTGAATCAGGGAAGAGAAGATAGGAACAGCTGCTCCCTTATATTTGTGTTGAAAGCTCTTTTTATGGTTTCTCTGAGCAGGTCTCTCCAATACAACACCTTTCATCGTGTGGACAAGAAATGCCATCATTCCCATTCTATATTTAGCTATGCAGAATTGGAGTGATATGTACAACATCTCGGGAAAGGCACCATGTTGGATAGCTGAACACCTGGGGAAGAAACAAGATGCTTACTTCAATAGTGAAAAATGTATGCATATTTCTCTCTAAATCATATTGATTCCCTTTTTAATATATGTCAATAGATATTTTAAGTCATGTCATATTGTATATGATCCTAAGTAACATTTTGGCAATGTACAACTGTATTTTCATGTCTGTCTTATGATTGTTTTCAAGCAGATAGACGTCATCCAGCCAAAGTTTAGCAAACATGAATTGCATTTCAGTAGAATGTCATATTCATGCTTTTCCCCTTAAAATAAATTTTACTTAAAATGGCTTATCTTTGAAGTGGAACATCATTATATTTGAAAGCAAACCTTTTTTTATAGTTACAGTGCATGAAAATGTTGGAGCTATTATAAAAGCCTTATGCTAAGCAGAAGTTTGTATCTGTTCCATGTTGGTTTATTTTTGGACAAGCTGTAGGAGAACACTGAGATGAGATTTCATGTTAAAGATCTAATGCTACTTGATACCCCAGAGTCTGTCTTGCTGTCATGCTAACTACCACTTTAATAATGCTTCCATAGCTTCTGGGTGTTTCCGGTTTATAGAAAGGGGTATTCCTCCAGTCAATGCAGAAGCAAGCAAAGCCACAGAATACATGAACAAACCTTGCTTAACATATTATATACGTAGGCAGATCTATAACTGACCTAGTTAAATGTGTCGTGTGAACCAGACAGGTGATTCTCTTTTTGATTCTCCCTACCCTGTGACCGTCTACAGTTACATTTCTTTTCCTTTTCCTCAACTTCTTCCTCCCTCAACCTGTGGCTTTCAACTGTGTTACAGCTATAATTCTCAGATTTCCATGCTGGCTGGGAATTTGGGGAGCTATAGTGTAAATGTCCCTGAAAGATATCCCATGGGCCAGAATAAGCAAATGTGCTGCCATGGTTGTGTGTGATGATTTGTGAGCATGAATAGATGAGCTAGTCAAAAATGGGTCACACCAACAGTTGTTGATCTATAATTGGCATAATGCCCTGCTTTTAATTCCCACATACTATCACTTGAAATAAATTGGAAATTATTTCACCTGGAATGCTATTTATATATAGCAATTTCTAATGATTGGGCAGATCAGTACTATTCATATTGGTTCACTCATAAATCAGCTCTACTCTTTCTGCAGTTTTGACTCATTGGAACATTAGAATCCATGCCAATGGGTTCCACACTCACGCAGCTCATCATACAGAGAAATCTTTGCCTCATCAAGTGGTTGTCACACCTCCAATTGCATGGGCAAGCCAGAACTGAGTATGGGATGTCATCATACTATCTAAATTTAGAGTTCGGCCTCAGCAGGTAAAGAAAGGAAACAAAGCATGGGATGTTTGAGATGTTCTGCCAGAGATGAAAATCATTGGAATCATAGTGGCACTTTGAGCAAACATCGTTTGAATGAAATGACAAGTTCAGTGGCATTACAACTCAGGTCCTCATCTATAGTCCTCCTTATACTGATTATATGAAACATTTCATGATCATAGCAAAGTTTATTTTAAGCTTTATGCACCCAGTACAATAGCAGTAGGTATGATCTTCACCAACAGTTCATGAATGCTGATACTCTGGAACAAAGAAAGGAATGAGCAGCAGAAACTGAGAGAAAACAGGGCAGAGAAGGAAGGACAACAGGAAAGAAAGGCGAAATCAGAAAAAAAGAGGGAGGCTAATTGGAAGCCTCTTGAAAAGCATGGTATAAAGAAGCTTTTGCCTCTCATCCAATGTATAAACTGTCTGCTATTATCATGGTAGAATTCTTGCATGTTGGAACTCACCATTCCTCTCCTCCTACCAGCACCTCCAGTATCCCCTCGACCTCTCTGGAGCAGGTTTGGGGAGCTACAAGAGGCAGAGAGAATCTCTTCTGTACAGATGGACACTGGATGCAACACTGGAGGATTATGGCACAAAGGAAACAGAATTCTTGTTTTGCTTCTCTCTCTCTCCCTCCTTAATTAACCTCAAGAACACATAATTTAGTTCCCATTGCACTCTTGCCAAGGGACAAGTTGGATCAAGCTGCATGTTAGAATTGTTATCCAATAATAAGAATAGTGAAATGCAATTTAGAACGTCCATTCTGGGAGGGAGAATCTCAGCCTTTGCTTCTACTATGAGCAAAAGACTCCTCACTTCCCGTACACCAGAAACACCCAGGAGCTATGGAGGCTTTATTCGAGTAGAAGTTAGCATGACAACAAGGCAGGCTCCCAGGAATCAAGGAGCATTAGATTTTTAACATGAAATTTCACCTCAGCTTGGCCAGTAACAAACCAATATGGAACAAATATCAACCTCTGGTAAGGAATGGGGTTTCCAGCTCTCCACAGCCTCAAATGAATGGTTGGAATCTCCCAAGAAGCTGGGGAAGCCCAGGTAACTGAAGCAGGATGTAGAGAGTATGGAGGAGGATCTTGACAGAGACAGGCCAGATCCTTCCACTTGAGGATTCCCTTCCACTTGAAGTTAATGAATTTTAAGGATTACAGATAGCCACTTCCTGATTTCTAAAATATGAAGGTACACTGTCCTTGTGTCTCCAACATTAACTCAGTGTAAATAAATACAGGTAGTCCTCAAGTTATGACGGTCATCGGCATCAGAATTTCCATAGCTAAGCAAAACAAGGGGGAAAACATGGCTGAGAACAAGAAGGAGGTATGTGCATGTGACACTTTCCTAATTCCCATGAGGATAAGGGTGGGAGGTGGAGGTGGCGAAGTAAACTACAGCCAGACTTGCAAGATTCTGTTACTATAGCCAATATTAATAAAAGTAGTTTGAGCCTTCTTGTGGAGTTGATTTCTTGGTTTGGTCTACATAGCAGGGCTGACACAGGAAAATATGTATGGTCAGGAATTTGCACTACTTTTTTATTTCTGTGTGGTGCTTAATCTCGTACTCTTCAAGTTACAAGTTATGGAATTTGGTTTTAATTCCAACATTCCTTCATTCTTCAGGCTGTAACCAGGAACATAGGTTATTATCCTTTAAAACCTTATTGTGATTTGTAATATTTTGAAGTCTCTCCATTACCTTCAGAGCGGTTATGGCAGAGAGCTCTTTATTTGCAGAGACCAGTACTATCTTTGGGAGTTTTTCTTTTGCAAACTGTGGTGTTAAATGAACTGGGCAGCTCTATAGTCATCTACTTGCTCACTGAATGTCTGTATTTCAGTATTAAAAATTAGAAAGGCATGTCCTCCCTCCCTCCCTCCCTCCCTCCCTCCCTCTATCCATCCATCCATCCATCCATCCATCCATCCATCCACCCACCCACCTACTATCAATCTATCATCTATCTATTTATCATCTATCTATCATCTATCTAACATCTCATAAAATGAAATGAAATTTTAAAAAACCCAATGGGCATGCTGGTAGAGAATTTTTGGAATTGTCGTCAATTTAGTTTCCAACTGCCTAGTTAATTAAAAGCATGATAGCAATGAAACTGGATACCCATGATTATGCTGTGGTCATAATGACCCCACCTATCTCCAGGTTCTGACCCAAGATGAATGACTATGGGTTGTGCATAGTTTGTCAATTAAAAAAAAATAATGAAAAATTTGTATTTCAGTGTTATTTTGGCTCATGAGTGATCATCATTTATTTCTGTAGGTTTATTAAAAGTTGGAGTACATCCAGAGATTAATAGAAAGATCAGATTAACTCAATTGTGTTGCATGCGTGCACTGGTGCAGTTCACATGAATAAACGCTAAATGTTGACAATGAGTAGCCATTTAGTGTGTTGTAACACATTTAGTGATGAGTATTGTTGTACATTAAAAATTAAGTTTTACTACAGTGTAAGATTTTGTAGAACAGAGTCCATTTCATTAGATGCTTGAAATCTTATTCTCAGTTGACATTACATGGGGACAGGCAAGGAAAGACTTTGGTACCAATGTTTGTTTCTTTTTAATATTCATTAGCATTCCATCTTTCAACCAAATGATTGTCATTCTAGGAGTGGTAAAAGATAAAAATTCCCTTGCATCAAGCTTGATACCAGGACACTTCATGGAACAGGAATCTAGGGGTGGGTATTTTTGGGCGGGGGGGTCAACAGAAGGTAGTTTGCCATTGTCTTTTTCTAAGAAACTTTTTCAACTAATCTACCCTACATCCCTGGGATGTCCTGGTGGTCTCTCAACCAAGTATTAAGCTTAGCTTCTTGGGATGAGAAGTGCTGCCACCTGGGCAAATCACTGCCAGTAGCAATATGGTCCAAAAAAGCTTCCAATCATTCTGTTTCCAGGAGTTGTCACATCTGAGCCTTGCCAGCTGCTCTTCAAATGGAAGAGGTGTCACAGATCTGCCTAACAGTAGCTAGCTGAAGCCCACACGTTTCATGTGGGTGATCAAGTAACAGGTGTTTTGCCTATAGCATAAAGAGGAAGACTTGGAAGAGAAAGATTTGAGGCGAAGCTAAGTCACACATATAATCTTATACTTGTAACACATTAATATAGAATTGCTGTACTATATGGCCACAGGCTTATAATGACACACTTATATATAAAAAAAGCTGTTCTCCCTAATTCTGTTTTATTACATGGCTTTCCTTTGTCCCTTTCAATCAGTATAATTATTCCTATACCCAAAAGAAGTAAGTTCTGCTAACCTGAATTAGACTTTTACTCTCATGCTAATATATCTAGGATTCACAATTTGCTGCAAATTCATTGAACAGTAATGCCCCTCTTTGCCTTTACATAATTATGGCCATTGTTATGCTGTCTGAGAATTATGGGAATTGGCATAATATCTGGAGGACTGCAGGTAGAGAAACACTAGTAGAAACTATAACCCGGAGACAGAATAATCCATTATAGCAGTTGAAGAAATTATACTTGGTTGGAGAGTTCCCAATTGTAGAAGACTGAACTGCTTCACAGCAGAGGGCCTTGCAAAAGACCCATGCTTTTGAGATAATGATAACATGTTTGGCTTTGCCCCCAGGCAAGAGACATCATTCCTAGAAATCAGCCACTCCTTACATAGGGAAGAGTTGCACCGTCCAGGTTTTCTCATGATGCCCAAATACTTCTGAAAGGAGACAACTTGAACCACAAGTGGGAGACTTATGAATCAAGTGCACCAATGAAATATTATCCTGCAGTTGGAGCATCCACAAAGGAGTTCCAAGGAATATTCATATCCCCTTCCACAGCATGGAATGGTATTGTTCATCTTTATCATCCATTCAGGAGTAGCTGCTGTTCTGGAGCTGATTGTGACCTCCTGACCAATTTATTGCCAGAAACAGCTATTCTTCTGAAGTTGATCCATCCCATTTAATTATGAGCCTCTTAATCATTAATTGAGACCAACTAGTCCTCTGTTTAAGGAGCTGAATCCCCTTATATCTCCATTTACATGGTTAACCTGTCCAGCTTTTAAAGAAACCCAGCCTTTCATTCATTGACTCCTTCAGATTACATGGACACATTCCTACTGTTGCTACTGCTGATTCCATTATTATTGCTGTTGTTATTTTTATTATTGATTATATACACACCAACTTGAAGATAGGACTCTTGGAATTTATTGGAAAGATAAGCACTTTAAATTATAAATAAATAAATAAATAACCCCCACCAGTCATCTTTATGATCACCATTGCGTTCTGCAATTGGGCAACCTAGGATAGAAAACAGAAGTTCTTTGGCCTTCAATAAATCCTGATAAGCCTGGTTTATCTATAGGCAAGCCTGTTGAATCATGGCATGGGCAATAAACTATTCTCTGGGATCAAGATGGAAAAGGACTGTTAAGTTGTAACAGGGAGGGTGGATTGTGAGTCAGGATTACTTCATTTTATGTGCAGAATTGCATCTTTGGACACGAGTACAAAATTGGAAAACTGTAGACTTTTGTCCTAAGATAGCTTATCAGTAGAAGATATAAACATTTCAGGTGAGCTATTATAGGCTTATTGTCTCTAAATAGTGATTTATGTCCTTATTTCTGCATTATTGTCCACTAGGCACAGCCCCATGTCATTTTTCAGGGGTTTTTATTTTCATTAGTATAGCCACTTTAGCTTGTGATCACTGCAATGCATTGTATTAGAGCCACAGCACTGACATCTAAGCCCTCTGAGTCGCCTCGTTGACCCTTCCACTTCCGACACATTGGATTATCTCTCCCCCATCCTGGCCCATGACTTAAAATTGGAGAGCCCTCTATTTGTTTCATGTATGTTGTGGACAGTTTAAAGGCTGATCAGAATCAAATATTGCTCTTTCAAATTTGATAACGTATGACTACAAAACAGTGACCTTTGATACTCAGTAATACATCAAGATGACAGGAGCTGTAAGTGCTGCAATTACCTTTGCTACACGTTGAGATTGTGTGTTAGCTCTCATCTTGCAAGCAATTATTTCCAAAAAGAGGCGTGTGTGCATGTGTGGGTATGGAGGAATCCTCTCAAGAGAAAAAGATGTATCAGTTTTGTAAGTAATGAAAATGCAAAAACCGGGCACATCTTCATTGTTACAAAATGTGCCTTGATACCTGAAATAAATCATCCTCCATTCCCACAAATACTTAAAACAACAAGAATTCTATCTAGTTCAGACAACTGCTGTCATATCATTCCTCTATGAAATTCTGTTCCACGAACTTTCCAACACAGCAAGAACATAAATTCTTCAATGACTTGGTACAGCTTTAACTTTTGCTGGTAAACAGCTGACACCAAGGCTTTACCCTGGCATTAACTGTGATGGGATAGGGGAATAATCTGTGCTTGGTAACTGGGTCAGACAGTGCCTGTCCAGAGACTGAGGCTTCAATCAAATACCCAAGGGACTGAGGCTGGCGCTTAGCCATTGGGAGAGTGGGAGGCTTCAGAAAAATCTTTTACGATTTGCAGTTATTGAAGAACCTTTGGATTGGTTATTCTTGAGGGTTCATGTCTGTATGACATTAGTGGACTGAATACAGCCCCATGGTCAGTGCAGGAATCCAGATGAAACAATATGCATCTCTGCCAGATGGCTATCTGTCCTCTGCTTAAACACATCCGGTGAATCTTTGAGTAATTGGTTCCACAATCAAGCTTCTCTTACTGGTTCTTGCCCCTTCTTTAGACAATAAAAACATTCATTCTCTTCCTTGAACACAAAGTAAGCCAGTTCTAATCAGTTTAGACTAGTGTTTTTCAAACTTGGCAATTTTAACATGTGTCCACTTCAACTCCCAAAATTGCCCAGCCAACATGGGAGTTGAAGTCTACACATCTTAAAGTTTCCAGGTTTCAAAAACGCTGGTTTAGATCTGAAATTGAGCCCCAAAGTCCTGTTCTGATGTTACCCACTAGGTCAAATTATTTGACTCAAAGTATCTTTCCAGAATCTTGTGTAAAGTTCTCTCTAAACACCAGCTATTTTTTGTTGATTGATGCTGCCAGGATTGAATGAGAGATTTTTTTAGCACACAAAGCTATGGTCCCACCATTACAATTAACTATGGTTGACTCAGGAGAAGAGAAATACATATGAGTTCTGGCTGAGGAATTTGACCAAGGGAGGAAGTTAGGAATGATCATTCCTGCCCATTGAATTTCCCCAGTAAGTCCCCTCAAAGTGTTGGTCTTGCTGTGTGATACATTATTGGCTAAGAAAGGAACATGGGGAAATACAAGCGATTAATTGCAAATTTTCTATCACTATCTTTGTGCCATAGCATTCATCTGTCTGTCCACTGAAATCAGCATAAAGCTTGGGAAGAAGGCTGAACTGGGATCTCTTTTGAAGACTCTCTGAAGCTTCTTAGCTAAGTCATCATTGTTCTCTCAAGCCAACAGGTAGACAGTGCAGCTAGTCTTACTGCCAATATATAGTTCTTCAGCTCAGTGACATTGTCCACATTTTATTCTCCAGCCCTTAATCACCTGGAGAAGGGCTATCTTATGTCCACCCACAAGATCAATAACTTAAAAAAAAATTAGTCTCATACCAAAGCCACCACCGTTTTCACCAAGCTTTGTGCCAAGGTTACCACTGAACTTTTTGTTGATAACCTCCCACAAAGTTCCTTAATTAAGCTGCCACAGCTTTCCCAAACCATCAGGTGGAAAGTGGATGCCTATCTTGCTGGACAAAGAGCCCATCTCTCTATCTGATCAGCTGTTCCAGAGTAATCCTTCAAATGTCAAGATATACTAAAATATCAGTACCAGCTGAAGACTGATCCCCACAAGGCAGAAACCACTGCAGAATCCTATGCCAAAGTCAATGGTCTCACCTTTCCTAAGGTGGTGTCCTCCCAGGGTCACGTTAGCACAGTAATCAGAAAGCAGGCAATAGCATAGCCAGCATCTGTGATTCTGATGGCCCAGATCAGGAAGTGCCAGGAAACCACAGCCTAATTCCTCCATACACCTTCAAGAATTCAAAGGAACTGAAACAAAAATTTCAATCCCCAGTTAGTAGAGATTCAGCTGTACTGTATAGAAACAGAAAAGCAAAATGGCTGGAACAGTCCTTGTGATTTTATGAGACATTTATGTGATCACACAATTATACAACTTGAAAGTGACTTTGGGAGGAATGTTTTCCTGAAAAGGGGCATATAAATAACTGCAATAAATAAGTTGTGCCTGATCACTTGGGCTCCACCTGTGCAATGAAATCAGTTCTAATTTCTCATTGGGCAATCTGTGGCTCATGAGCTGCAAGCAACTCCCAGACTCCCCCCCACAACACACACTTTTTTTTTGGTCATCTCTGAAGCCCAAACTGTTTTGCTGTAATTTGGCAGCCAACTGCCAATTTATAATAATGCTTTTGCTTTGAACTAAACAATAGTTTACTGTAGACCTGATGCATAGTCAACAGACCTGATGCATCCATTTTACTCTTTTCCAAACTTGAACTTAAAACAAGAGAAATGTTTAAAAGGGGATACATTTTCTGCCCCTGTCTCCTCCTGTGATGTCAGCACATTATTACTAGTACCCATCTGTCCCTTGGAGATGGAAAGAAATAGTAAAAACAAACAAACGAACTGGAGACATAGGCTGGTAATAGAATGCCACCATTGCTCCAAATAAGTACTCAGAGGCAATACTTCCCATCCTCTTATTTTATGCAGACCACTATACCATCATCAAAAGCTTACGTAAGCTATACCATCATCAAAAGCTTGGTAAGGCAGTACCTACAGGTGCCATGGCATACGTGCCTCCACCACATGGCATCTGTGGAACCCCCAAATTATATCCAAATAATGGTGAGATCACTAAATCTCTAGAGAGATATGCGTCCTAACATAAAATCTTGCAATGTTTGATTTTGTGATGTTTGTGTAAAACTTGGTGAACTTCCAACATTTGGCACATTACAAAAAAATATTTTGGCACTTGCTTTATGGACCATTTGTTGTACCCTCAAAGAAGATAGATTGAGAACCCTTGCTATGAAGGTCACACAGAAATGGATAAGAGTGGATGGTCACTCTTTCCATAACAAAGGAGAAGCAAGGTAACGGATCTTAGTACATTGTGTCCTTAGTTGCGAATTAGTCGTAGATACAGCTCTGTCAACCGTACCTGTATTAACTATCATACTGATATGGATCTTCCTTTCAGCATGCCCCAAATGGAATATCATCTAGGAACTCTGCTGATCCCTGGACTGACTGCTGCCCATCTAAAGAATGGATATGGAATGTGTGTGATGTGGCTGGGCTTTGTGTGACCACCCACGCATCCTAGCAAACTATTTACCATAAAGAAAGGTATTCATAGAGTACTGGCATATCTGTGAAATGATCTCTAGTTTTCCTAGCACTTTTCTACACAGGATTTGCAAATAGTTTACATCCAATTAATGTTGCATCGAGTGTGACCCTTGTCTTGCACGCAGGCCCCGTGCCCAAGATCAACCTATAAGCTGAGAAATGTATAAAATGCAGCGCTTTCCGAATAAGTCCATCAATACCAGAGAAATGTCTACAACTTTTGTAAGTTACTGTTGTTGAAACATTTCGCACTGAATAAAATGGGAAGTGGTGCAGTTTTGTTAAAATATCTGGAAACAATTTATCTGTTTTCACTGAGGCCTCTTGGCTACCTGACTTAAATATATACTGATTGACGATTTATGTTTGAAAACAGAACTGATAAGAAGCATAAGTGTTCTTGATATTATGTTTTGTCATATCTGGCTAAAAGATTGAAATCCTGAGAAACAATTTTCTGAAGAAATGAAACAATATGCCCTCCTGAACTCTGGCAGGAAAATGGCCTCTCCGTTTGCTCAGAATATGAAACAGTGAAGCAGCGTAAGTAAAATAGACAGCCTTGCCAAGCATGTCACATTTCTATTTGTCCCAGTTGGAATGATGTTTTAAAAAGATTTTCTAGTTATTTTTCATAAATAAATGGTGCAAATAACATCTGCAAGCTAACTCAGCTGAAGTTGTGCTTCTCTTTTTGTCAAATTAGAGTCAGGTTGTTGTTTGTTGGCTTTGGGAGAAAGAGGCTCAGCAAACTGGCTTACTAAACTTGCAGAATTTCCAAAGAATAAGTAGACTGAACAGAAAGAGATGATTCATTTCTTGTAACACTTTTAGTTACAGTATAAGCTCCAAGGAAATAAAGTTGTTGTTGTTGTTGTTATCATGGTCTAATCCAGTAGGTTTTCAAAGTATGTTCCATAATGAGTTGATATAAGAGTTCTTAATGGGCAGATGAGACAACCCTGGCTGAAATATACTGTCCATCATTTCCCCCCTGGAGGGGCTTATTGATACAATTGCTACTTACCCATTGCCAAAAAAAAGAGAAATTAGCATAAAATTCTGCATATGCTAATTTGTATGTAATATATAAATACAGAAAAGGTATTATAATTTTAATAGAAATATATCTCCTTTAATGGGGAGGACATAGCCATTTGATCTTGTGGCTCGTCCAGCTCTTGTTCACCTGCACATTGATGATGGGCAACTTAAAATATCCTTCAAGATATTTCCCTTCTAAAGATTCTTCATCTTTACTGAATTGGTAGTCTTGCAATACATATTAAAATAATGCCTTCCAGTTATGTGGACTTCCATTTCCAGAATTCTCAGCAATGGCTATAGTGACTGGAGTATTGTGGGTTTGGAAGTTCAAACATCTAGAGCAGTGGTTGCCAACCATGATGACCTTCAGGTATGTGGACTTCAGCTCCCAGAATTCTCATCAGTAACCATGCTGGCTGTGGAATTCTGGGATTGGAAGTCCACACACCTCGGAATGGCCAAAGTTGGGAAACACTGCTCTAGAGGGTGCCCTGACTGGAATGGCTGTTCTAAGTGCTGGGTGTCCACTAACTAACTGGGCAGTTAGAAGGCCCAGATGGCTGAGCCAATATTCTGAAGGAGGTGGCTGCCATGTTTGCTTTGAAGTTGCAGGGCTGGCCTGTGTTTTTTTAAGCAGTCAGCACTGGTGGGTGAGGGGGTGGGGGTGGTGATGTCAGATAGGTACAGATGGCAAGTGGGAATTGACGTCTGAACTGAGCAGCGAGCCCTTTCAAATCCTCCTTTGGGACGGGGGGATCAACCATTTGAGTTCTGCTATAGGGAGCTGCATTCTTGGTCTGGCACTACCTATCAATATTTGACTATAGCAAACAGTAAAGGGAAAGGCTCCTTCAATCTGATCTGGTGATCCATGCATGTAGCTTTCATGGCAACAGCAGAGAAGTGATTTGCCATTGCCTCTGCCCAGATGTTTTGTCTTCAAAGAGTCCCTTTGTTCAAGCATTATGTTGCTCAGAGATACTGGATATGGATGCTTAAAAGGTTTATATTTATCCTTGAGTTTACATATATAAACTCAAGGATAAATATAAACTTGATTATATTACACTCAATTAACATTTTCCCCCAGATATACTCTTTGGTTTTACTACTTTTTTTTTAAAAAAAATCATGTATTGTTAGTGATTTATTTTTGTTTTGTTTTTTTTTTATGATTTTTTTGCCTTGCAAAATAATAATAATTTTAAAATTCTCCCTCACTCTTATAACATTAATATAATATAATATAATATAATATAATATAATATAATATAATATAATATAATAATAATAATAAAAGTGGTGCTACCTAACAGCTCCAGAATTACTGTGGGGAATTCAAGTTTTTTTCTGAACAAAAGAAAATCGGGTTAGCCAGCACAGAGAGCTTCCAATGGCCAAATCTGCCATTTTAGACAGGCAGGGTGTCCACAGGGGGGTGGTCAAAAAAGTAAAGATGGTAGTCACAACTGCACAACCTTAAGTCCACCCCTTTTCATATTTGTCCCATGAGAAGTGGAGCACGATTGTTTCTGGAGCTGTGGCCACCATCTTTACTTTTTTGACCACGCCCCTGTAGCCTCCTCTGGCTTTAGATCAACACTGGTCTTCCCCAGGCCCCAGGCTGTTGGTAGCCACCTGGTAGGGTGATGGTATCTACTCCTAGTTTTTGGTCCTGAGTGTTAGCACAGTTGCATAAAAGGTGCTTTTCCTGTTTTCTTTATTCACTGAGTATTGGGCTGATACATTTTCAGTAATAAAATCAGCCCACTGTATAAGAGAGAGTGTTGGGTGGAATATGTTTCTGTATCTATCAACGTTATAATAAATGTCTCCCTGATTCTTATAAGACTATTGAATGGAAATAATAGAAGTCTCTGTAAAGGTCAAGAGTGAGGAATCAGGAGGGAAAAATTGTGATTCTCTGTGCAGAATGGCTTGATGCTCATTGAGGCACATTATTTATTGCTGTGAGTTGGACTGAAGATAGATACGTGTTTAACTTTCATCTGCAGATTACGAACCAGCAACATTGCTTTACAAAATCAGAAATATCTGTGATCAGGCTACTGGAGAAGTCAAGAAACTTCTTCATCTCAGGCATATATGAACTAATTCCTTTTCCTTGCTGCTGGTGGGAAACTATTCTGCATATGTTCAAAAATGCACATTTTTTTAAAACTATCTTCCATAAAAAAATTAATCTGGAGCTAAATTCTGTCTCAGTCCTAGGTTAGTTTACTTGAAATAAGATCCACTGAACAGAATAGAATTTACTTCTAAATAAATATTTATATGATTATACTTGGATGTTCTCTCTTGCCCCCCCCCCCTCCAGCCCCCGCCGAAAGAGTCCTGGACAAACAAGGACAGGATCTCCTGTGAAATAGATTAGGTTAAAATATCAAGGTCAGTCAAAATATTGAGGAGGAATTTTGATATGAATGAGCATCTTTTTAAAGGGTGGAGGCTGCGTTAAACTTTTTTGGGGAGTAGTAGAGCAGCAGTGGCTACAGTGATGATTCAAAGAGAGTAGGGCTGCTTTGCAGACATAGGCAGAGTTGGCATTTTGGTTAGGATGATGTTTTACTTCATGTACTTTTAAAAAAACAAGTGGATTAAACCTACTTTTTGCTCTGGTTTTGGTGGATTTCCTACCAGAAATGGGCAAGAAACAGTGCTTCAAGTTCTGCAGTTGTCCCAGCAAAATTTGTCAGCACACTGAGAATGATTTCAGGGCTTAAAAAGGTGGTTTTTTCCTCTGGTCCTGATCAAACACTGAGACTCCTATACCACTGACTTGAGCTGGAATGATAATTTTCAAATTTTTGCAGTGCTATTAGGTGAGACTGGGAAATAAAAAGAACATGCTGGAAGAAGGCAATGGCAAACCACTTCTTAAATGTTGCAAAGAAAACTACATGGATGTATTCATGAAATCATCAAGACGCTTGCTACGTCCTGTTAACTAAGGTCATGCAGAATTCCATAACCAATTGTTCTGTCTCCCATAAGCATGACCTATTCTATGATATATTCCAAATCCCTCTATCTCCTGTGCCAGTGTACGTAAGGCAGACACACTCAGGATCCAGGCTAAATGGAATCTAGAGCTAAAGATTTTAAAGTTCAGATCAAGAGGTATCCTCCAGCCCCAGTGAGAGGGAAAGATGCAAAGAATCTGGGAAAGCAATAAGTAAACCAATTCCAAGAGGGTTGGCTGATTCAACAATATTTTGCATTTTTAAGGTGATTTAAGAATTTTGCCTGAATGGTAAGTCAATGGGAAGTAAGAGCAGCAGGACAAAGACTTAAGAGAGGCACGGAGTTACTGATGCATTTTATAATACTCATTATATTTGCTGGAATTAAAAAAGGCTAGGTAAGTAAGATTAGCAATAAAGCAGGAAGAGGCTAAATAGTTTACTGGGACAAACAGTACATGAAGTAATTTAATACAGTAGTGGTGGTCTCATCTAATCTCAGCAATTTCCATTATCTAGTAAGATTATTGAACCTCAATTTCTCTTACTTTTCTGTTTTTCTGGACTGCAGCCTCCTAAGAACATCTCACTTGTCCTTCTGAAGACTTTCTCTAGCCAGGCTCTTCACACTAGAATTCTGGTCCTGGTTACTTGATATCCTGGCTTAATGAATGGGAAGGTGTTAGAGATATGTCATCCAAAAAAACCCTTGGCCAACTTCTAACAGTGCACCTTTGTTACTACTGTTTTTTCCTTGAATACTTTGGAGTGAAAAGCACTGCTTGAAAGCTATGTTGCAAAGAAGAAAGACAGATTTGGAATGACAGATCCAGCCAGGGCAGACAATTCCTGCTTGCTTAGAAAAGTGGAGGTTGAAAAGAGCATCCTGGGAAACTAAAGGGAGGTATAAAAAGCATTCTCACTAGTTTGCCTTCTGGAGAGTCTTTTGTCATTGGCTGCTCCCCTATATTAATGGGAAGCCTTCTGCATGGTAGCCATTTTGAGAATGGGAGCAAAGACAGTTTGGGTGCCGCTTAAAATAACTGAGTGGGGATCTGCAAAGTCTCTGGTTCAAATCTCACTGCTGCCAAGATGGTACTTATAGATATTTTCTACCTTCAGTACCCCCCACCTGCACCCAGATGTACAAATGGGACAGAGATATATAGTAACATTAAAGCAATTAATTCAACACAGTTGAAAGGATTACTGAAAAATTATTTATTATGTTTTTAAAATGTACTGTAAATATAAATTTATGGTAAAAATAAACCATATAGAAAGACTTTGAACACTTTAAATGCTACCAAAATACAAAGATTTTGTTAATGACCCAAATGCCCATTCTGGCCCCACGTAGAATAGGATGAAAAGCGGACGTAATGCATATACATGTGCACCCAGCCACCATCCTGGAGGGTCTCTATAAGTAAGGAATGAGTCATTTAATGTTAGAGAGATGTGATTGGCCTTTACCACAGTTGAATTCCTATGAGTGTTTTGCTTCCTTCCATAAAAATGAATGATTGCCTTTTTGCAGGGTGAAAATGATGGGCCTAATACCATCTGAAACGGGCTAAGCTGGCTAGGAGAATGTAAGGTCACAATGGAAGTTTCTGCTCCTGAACTCTATAAGTATATTCTATACTTTGGGCGCTGTGTATACAATTAGCATGTGCAGTCGGAATCATTGTGTTGACTTGCATATAGTGGGTATGCACATTGTCTCTCCATAAGGTAAAGTCTCCCTTGATCTAAGCACAACTCTTGATCACTCCATGGACATGTCGTGCTGCCACGATCTCATCCACTCTTCTGCCTGCCTAGTCATTTTCACTGAACAAAAGAGAGAGAAGGAAAAAGAGAAATAATATTCTGTGAGTCTATTGTGTAATGCAGTGTTTCTCAGCCTTGGCAACTTTAAGATGTGTGAACTTCAACTCCCAGAATTCCCCAGCCAGCATGCTGGGTGGGGAATTCTGGGAGTTGAAGTCCACACATCTTAAAGTTGCCAAGACTGAGAAACACTGATGTAATGTGTGAGTCAGGGCTGTGTGCTGAGTTCCAGGAAAGGTGCAACAGCTGAGCTCTTTTATTTATTATGTAAGTCTTTTGTCTCTTACGGTGGTTGAATCTGCATCTACCTACAGTTTCTGTACATTCTAGCTCAGTCCTGGATGCAGGAAAGCAAGCTGCCTTTGCAGGAAGGAGGCTGCATTATCGACCACCATCAACACTACCAAAAAAGTTATTGCAGATATCATTCTCTAGCTCACTAAACAATCAGCCCAAAGAATGAGTGTTGAAAATGTTGGAGAGACACTTGAAAATCTCTGCACTTTTTAAGACAACGGATTTCTTTATTCATTCTGATCATCTTATCTTCAAGGCAATTCAATAAGGCCAGTAAAAATGAAAGAATAATTAATCTATAATGACCCCCTGATCATGGGTAACAAGGGATGTGAACTGTCATCTCCCAGATTCAAACTATATCTACTGTACTATAGTGATTCTCTTAACATATCACAGCATGCTTTTAAGAAGAATGTGATTAGAATATGCCAAAGATCCATCTAGCCCAGCATTCTGATTCTCACAGTGGCCAACCAAAGGCCTTTGAGAAGTCCCCAAACTCTCCAGTATTTAATTGCATACTGTTGCTAGCCCTAAATGATTTGCTTTATTTAGTGGTGGTTGAATGCTTTCTGTCTTAAATCAACAGACCCTCTCCCCCACCTCCCAAAAACAAAGAAAAAGATGGGAGGGGGGAAGCCAGATTGAGAAGAAAGGTCATGATGGGGTTTCTGTCTCAACAAGTCCACAAATGGAGATTGAAAGATTTATTCAGTCCTAAGACTGCTCCCCA